>NW_027458168.1:0-136562 GCF_050624435.1 Tenrec ecaudatus | reverse complement strand
CCTAGGGGTGCCCTAGCCTTAGCCTAAGCCTAGGGGTGCCCTAGCCTAAGCCTAGTGGTGACCTAGCCTTAGGCTAGGGAAGCCCTAGCCTTAGCCTAAGCCTAGGGCTGCCATATCCTAAGCCTAGGGGTGCCCTAGTCTAATCCTAGGGGTGCCCTAGCCTTAGGCTAGAGGTTTCCTAGCCTAAGCCTAGGGGTGCCCTAGCCTAAGCCTAGGGGTGCCCTAGCCTTAGGCTAGGGGAGCCCTAGCCTTAGCCTAAGCCTAGGGGTGCCCTAGCCTAAGCCTAGGGGTGCCCTAGCCTAAGCCTAGGGGTGCCCTAGCCTTAGGCTAGTGGAGCCCTAGTCTTACCCTAAGCCTATGGGTGCCCTAGCCTAAGCCTAGGGGTGCCCTAGACTGAGCCTAGGGGTGCCCTAGCCTTAGGCTAGGGGAGCCCTAACCTTAGCCTAAGCCTAGGGGTGCCCTAGCCTAAGTCTAGGGGTGCCCTAGCCTAAGCCTAGGGGTGCCCTAGCCTAAGCCTATGGGTGCCCCAGCCTAAGCCTAGGGGTGCCCTAGCCTAAGCCTTGGGGTGCCCTAGCCTTAGTCTAGGGGAGCCCTACCTAAGCCTAAGCCTAGGGGTGCCCTAGCCTAAGCCTAGGGGTGCCCTAGCCTAAACCTAGGGGTGCGCTAGCCTTAGGCTAGGGGTTTCCTAGCCTAAGCCTTGGGTTTGCCCTTGTCTAAGCCTAGGGTTGCCCTAGCCTTAGGCTAGGTGAGCCCTAGCCTTAGCCTAAGCCTAGGGGTGCCCTAGCCTAAGCCTAGGGGTGCCCTAGACTAAGCCTAGGACTGCCATAGCCTTAGGCTAGGGGATCCCTAGCCTTAGCCATAGCCTATGGCTGCCCAAGCCTAAGCCTAGTGGTGCCAAGGCTAAGCCTAGGGGTGCCCTAGCCTAAGACTAGGTCTGTCCTAGCCTAAGCCTAGGGGTGCCCTAGCCTAAGCCTAGGGGTGCCCTAACCTAAGCCTAGGAGTACCTAGCCTAAGCCTAGGGGTGCCATAGCCTTTAGCTAGGCGAGCCCTAGGCTTAGCCTAATCCTAGGGCTGCCCTAGCCTAAGCCTAGGGGTGCCCAAGCCTAAGCCTAGGGGTGCCAAGCCTAAGCCTAGGGGTGCCCTAGCCTAAGCCTAGGGGTGCCCTAGCGTAAGCCTAGGGCTGCCCTAGCCTAAGCCTAGGGGTGCCATAGTCTAAGCCTAGCGGTGCCCTATCCTTAGGCTAGGCGAGCCCTAGCCTTACCCTAAGCCTAGGGCTGCCCTAGCCTAAGCCTAGGGGTGCCCTAGCCTAAGCCTAGGGGTGCCATTGCCTGAGTCTAGGGGTGCCCTAGCCTGAGGCTAGGGGAGCCGTAGCCTTAGCCTAAGCCTAGGGGTGCCCTAGCCTAAGCATAGGGGTGCCCTAGCCTAAGCCTAGGAATGCCCTAGCCTAAGCCTAGGGGTGCCCTAGCCTAAGCCTAGGGGTGCCCTAGCCTAAGCCTAGGGGTGCCCTAGCCTAAGCCTAGGGGTACTCTAGCCTTAGGCTAGGGGAGCCCTAGCCTAAGCCTAAGCCTAGGGGTGCCCTAGCATAAGCCTAGGGGTGCCCTAGCCTAAGCTTAGGGGTGCCCTAGCCTAAGCCTAGGGGTACTCTAGCCTTAGGCTAGGGGAGCCCTAACATTACCCTAAGCCATGGTGTGCCCTAGCCTAAGTCTAGGGGTGCCCTAGCATAAGCCTTGGGTGCCTTAGCCTAAACATAGGGGTGCCCTAGCCTAAGCCTAGGTGTGCCCTAGCCTAAGCCTAGGGGTGCCATAGCCTGAGTCTAGTGGTGCCGTAGCCTGAGGCTACGGGAGCCGTAGCCTTAGCCTAAGCCTAGGGGTGCCCTAGCCTAAGCCTACGGGTGCCCTAGCCTAAGCCTAAGGGTGCCCTAGACTAAGGCTAGGGGTGCCCTAGCCTTAGGCTAGGGGAGCCCTAGCCTTAGCCTAAGCCTAGGGGTTCCCTAGCCTTAGCCTAAGCCTAGGGGTGCCCTAGCCTAAGCCTAGTGGTGACCTAGCCTTAGGCTAGGGAAGCCCTAGCCTTCGCCTAAGCCTAGGGCTGCCCTAGCCTAAGCCTAGGGGTGCCCTAGCCTAAGCCTAGGGGTGCCCTAGACTTAGGCTAGGGGTTCCCAAGCCTAAGCCTAGGGGTGCCCTAACCTAAGCCTAGGGGTGCCCTAGCCTTAGGCTAGGGGAGCCCTAGCCTTAGCCTAAGCCTAGGGGTGCCCTAGCCTAAGCCTAGGGGTGCCCTACCCTAAGCCTTGGGTGCCCTAACCAAAGCCTAGGGGTGCCCTAGCCAAAGCCTACGGGTCCCCTAGCCTAAGCCTAGGTCTGCCCTAACCTAAGCCTAGGGGTGCCCTAGCCTTAGGCTAGGCGAGCCATAGCCTCAGCCTAAGCCTAGGGGTGCCCTAGCCTAAGCATAGGGGTGCCATAGCCTAAGCCTAGGGGTGCCCTAGACTAAGCCTAGGGGTGCCCTAGCCTAAGCCAAGGGGTGCCCTAGCCTTAGGCTAGGCGAGCCATAGCCCTAGCCTAAGACTAGGGGTGCCCTAGCCTAAGCCTAGGGGTGCCATAGCCTAAGCCCAGGGGTGCCCTAGACTAAGCCTAGGGGTGCTCTAGCCTAAGCCTAGGGGTGCCCTAGCCTTAGGCTAGGAGAGCCCTAGAAAGCCTAAGCCTAGGGGTGCGCTAGCCTAAGCCTAGGGGTGCCCTAGACTGAGCCTAGGGGTGCCCTAGCCTTAGGCTAAGGGAGCCCTAAGCTTAGCCTAAGCCTAGGGGTGCCCTAGCCTAAGCCTAGGGGTGCCCTAGCCTAAGCCTAGGGGTGCCCTAGACAGAGCCTAGGGGTGCCCTAGCCTTAGGCCAGGGGAGCCCTAACCTTAGCCTAAGCCTAGGGGTGACCTAGTCCAAGTCTAGGGGTGCCCTAGCCTAAGCCGTGGGGTGCCCTAGCCTAAGCCTAAGGTTGCCCTAGCCTTAGGCTAGGGGTTTCCTAGCCTAAGCCTTGGGTTTGCCCTTATCTAAGCCTAGGGTTTGCCGTAGCCTTAGGCTAGGTGAGCCCTAGCCTTAGCCTAAGCCTAGGGTGCCCTAGGCTAAGCCTAGGGGTGCCCTAGCCTAAGCGTAGGGGTGCCCTAGCCTAAGCCTAGGACTGCCCTAGCCTTAGTCTAGGGGATCCCTAGCCTTAGCCATTGCCTATGGCTGCCCAAGCCTACGCCTAGGGGTGCCAAGGCTAAGCTTAGGGGTGCCCTAGCCTAAGCCTATGTCTGTCCTAGCCTAAGCCTAGGGGTGCCCTAGCGTAAGCCTAGGGGTTCCCTAGCCTAAGCTTAGGGGTGCCCTAGCCTAAGCCTAGGGGTACTCTAGCCTTAGGCTAGGGGAGCCCTAACTTTACCCTAAGCCATGGTGTGCCCTAGCCTAAGTCTAGGGGTGCCCTAGCATAAGCCTTGGGTGCCTTAGCCTAAACATAGGGGTGCCCTAGCCTAAGCCTATGTGTGCACTAGCCTAAGCCTAGGGGTGCCATAGCCTGAGTCTAGGGGTGCCGTAGCCTGAGGCTATGGGAGCCGTAGCCTTAGCCTAAGCCTAGGGGTTCCCTAGCCTAAGCCTACGGTGCCCTAGCCTAAGCCTAAGGGTGCCCTAGCCGAAGCTTACTGGTGCCCTAGCCTAAGCCTAGGGGTGCCCTAGACTAAGCCTAGGGGTGCCCTAGCCTTAGGCTAGGGGAGCCCTAGCCTTAGCCTAAGCCTAGGGGTTCCCTAGCCTTAGCCTAAGCCTAGGGGTTCCCTAGCCTTAGCCTAAGCCTAGGGGTGCCCTAGCCTAAGCCTAGTGGTGACCTAGCCATAGGCTAGGGAAGCCCTAGCCTTAGCCTAAGCCTAGGGCTGCCCTAGCCTAAGCCTAGGGGTGCCCTAGCCTAAGCCTAGGGGTGCCCTAGACTTAGGCTAGGGGTTCCCAAGCCTAAGCCTAGGGGTGCCCTAGCCTAAGCCTAGGGGTGCCCTAGCCTTAGGCTAGGGGAGCCCTAGCCTTAGCCTAAGCCTAGGGGTGCCCTAGCCTAAGCCTAGGGGTGCCCTACCCTAAGCCTGGGGTGCCCTAGCCAAAGCCTAGGGGTGCCCTAGCCAAAGCCTACGGGTGCCCTAGCCTAAGCCTAGGTCTGCCCTAACCTAAGCCTAGGGGTGCCCTAGCCTTAGGCTAGGCGAGCCATAGCCTCAGCCTAAGCCTAGGGGTGCCCTAGCCTAAGCCTAGGGGTGCCATAGCCTAAGCCTAGGGGTGCCCTAGACTAAGCCTAGGGGTGCCCTAGCCTAAGCCTAGGGGTGCCCTAGCCTTAGGCTAGGCGAGCCATAGCCCTAGCCTAAGACTAGGGGTGCCCTAGCCTAAGCCTAGGGGTGCCATAGCCTAAGCCCAGGGGTGCCCTAGACTAAGCCTAGGGGTGCTATAGCCTAAGCCTAGGGGTGCCCTAGCCTTAGGCTAGGAGAGCCCTAGACTTAGCCTAAGCCTAGGGGTGCGCTAGCCTAAGCCTTGGGGTGCCCTAGACTGAGCCTAGGGGTGCCCTAGCCTTAGGCTAAGGGAGCCCTAAGCTTAGCCTAAGCCTAGGGGTGCCCTAGCCTAAGCCAAGGGGTGCCCTAGCCTAAGCCTAGGGGTGCCCTAGACTGAGCCTAGGGGTGCCCTAGCCTTAGGCCAGGGGAGCCCTAACCTTAGTCTAAGCCTAGGCGTGACCTAGCCCAAGTCTAGGGGTGCCCTAGCCTAAGCCGTGGGGTGCCCTAGCCTAAGCCTAAGGTTGCCCTAGCCTTAGGGTAGGGGTTTCCTAGCCTAAGCCTTGGGTTTGCCCTTATCTAAGCCTAGGGTTGCCCTAGCCTTAGGCTAGGTGAGCCCTAGCCTTAGCCTAAGCCTAGGGTGCCTTGGCTAAGCCTAGGGGTGCCCTAGCCTAAGTGTAAGGGTGCCCTAGCCTAAGCCTAGGACTGCCCTAGCCTTAGTCTAGGGGATCCCTAGCCTTAGCCATAGCTTATGGCTGCCCAAGCCTACGCCTAGGGGTGCCAAGGCTAAGCCTAGGGGTGCCCTAGCCTAAGCCTAGGTCTGTCCTAGCCTAAGCCTAGGGGTGCCCTAGCGTAAGCCTAGGGGTGCCCTAGCCTAAGCCTAGGGGTGCCCTAGCCTAAGCCTAGGGGTACCTAGCCTAAGCCTAGGGGTGACATAGCCTTTGGCTAGGCGAGCCCTAGCCTTAGCCTAAGCCTAGGGCTGCCCTAGCCTAAGCCTAGGGGTGCCCAAGCCTAAGCCTAGGGGTGCCAAGCCTAAGCCTAGGGGTGCCCTAGCCTAAGCCTAGGGGTGCCGTATCATAAGCCTAGGGCTGCCCTAGCCTTAGTCTAGGGGATCCCTAGCCTTAGCCTAAGCCTAGGGGTGCCCTAGCGTAAGCCTAGGGCTGCCCTAGCCTAAGCCTTGGGGTGCCATAGCAAAAGCCTAGGGGTGCCCTATCCTGAGGCTAGGCGAGCCCTAGCCTTAGCCTAAGCCTAGGGCTACCCTAGCCTATACCTAGGGGTGCCCAAGCCTAAGCCTAGGTCTGTCCTAGCCTAAGCCTTGGGGTGCCAAACCTAAGCCTAGGGGTGCCCTAGCCTAAGCCTAGGTCAGTCCTAGCCTAAGCCTAGGGGTGCCCTAGCCTAAGCCTAGGGGTGCCATTGCCTGAGTCTAGGGGTGCCCTAGCCTGAGGCTAGGGGAGCCGTAGCCTTAGCCTAAGCCTAGGGGTGCCCTAGCCTAAGCCTAGGGGTGCCCTAGCCTAAGCCTAGGGATGCCCTAGCCTAAGCCTAGGGGTGCCCTAGCCTATGCCTAGGGGTACTCTAGCCTTAGGCTAGGGGAGCCCTAGCCTAAGCCTAAGTCTAGGGGTGCCCTAGCATAAGCCTAGGGGTGCCCTAGCCTAAGCCTAGGGGTGCCCTAGCCTAAACCTAGGCGTACTCTAGCCTTAGGCTAGGGGAGCCCTAACATTACCCTAAGCCTTGGGGTGCCCTAGCCTAAGTCTAGGGGTGCCCTAGTATTAGCCTTGAGTGCCTTAGCCTAAATATAGGGGTGCCCTAGCCTAAGCCTAGGGGTACCCTAGCCTAAGCTTAGGGGTGCCATAGCCTGAGTCTAGGGGTGCCGTAGCCTGAGGCTACGGGAGCCGTAGCCTTAGCCTAAGTCTAGGGGTGCCCTACCCTAAGCCTAGGGGTGCCCTAGCCTAAGCCTAGGGGTGCCCTAGCCTAAGCCTAGGGGTGCCCTAGCCTATGCCTAGGGGTACTCTAGCCTTAGGCTAGGGGAGCCCTAGCCTAAGCCTAAGTCTAGGGGTGCCCTAGCATAAGCCTAGGGGTGCCCTAGCCTAAGCCTAGGGGTGCCCAAGCCTAAGCCTAGGGGTGCCAAGCCTAAGCCTAGGGGTGCCCTAGCCTAAGCCTAGGGGTGCCCTAGCATAAGCCTAGGGCTGCCCTAGCCTTAGTCTAGGGGATCCCTAGCCTTAGCCTAAGCCTAGGGGTGCCCTAGCGTAAGCCTAGGGCTGCCCTAGCCTAAGCCTAGGGGTGCCATAGCAAAAGCCTAGGGGTGCCCTATCCTGAGGCTAGGCGAGCCCTAGCCTTAGGCTAAGCCTAGGGCTACCCTAGCCTATACCTAGGGGTGCCCAAGCCTAAGCCTAGGTCTGTCCTAGCCTAAGCCTTGGGGTGCCAAACCTAAGCCTAGGGGTGCCCTAGCCTAAGCCTAGGTCAGTACTAGCCTAAGCTTAGGGGTGCCCTAGCCTAAGCCTAGGGGTTCCATTGCCTGAGTCTAGGGGTGCCCTAGCCTGAGGCTAGGGGAGCCGTAGCCTTAGCCTAAGCCTAGGGGTGCCCTAGCCTAAGCCTATGGGTGGCCTAGCCTAAGCCTAGGGATGCCCTAGCCTAAGCCTAGGGGTGCCCTAGCCTAAGCCTAGGGGTGCCCTAGCCTATGCCTGGGGTACTCTAGCCTTAGGCTAGGGGAGCCCTAGCCTAAGCCTAAGTCTAGGGGTGCCCTAGCATAAGCCTAGGGGTGCCCTAGCCTAAGCCTAGGGCTGCCCTAGCCTAAGCCTAGGGGTGCCCAAGCCTAAGCCTAGGGGTGCCAAGCCAAAGCCTAGGGGTGCCCTAGCCTAAGCCTAGGGGTGCCCTAGCGTAAGCCTAGGGCTGCCCTAGCCTAAGCCTAGGGGTGCCATAGTCTAAGCCTAGTGGTGCCCTATCCTTAGGCTAGGCGAGCCCTAGCCTTACCCTAAGCCTAGGGCTGCCCTAGCCTAAGCCTAGGGGTGCCTTAGCCTAAGCCTAGGGGTGCCATTGCCTGAGTCTAGGGGTGCCCTAGCCTGAGGCTAGGGGAGCCGTAGCCTTAGCCTAAGCCTAGGGGTGCCCTAGCCTAAGCATAGGGGTGCCCTAGCCTAAGCCTAGGAATGCCCTAGCCTAAGCCTAGGGGTGCCCTAGCCTAAGCCTAGGGGTGCCCTAGCCTAAGCCTAGGGGTGCCCTAGCCTAAGCCTAGGGGTACTCTAGCCTTAGGCTAGGGGAGCCCTAGCCTAAGCCTAAGCCTAGGGGTGCCCTAGCATAAGCCTAGGGGTTCCCTAGCCTAAGCTTAGGGGTGCCCTAGCCTAAGCCTAGGGGTACTCTAGCCTTAGGCTAGGGGAGCCCTAACTTTACCCTAAGCCATGGTGTGCCCTAGCCTAAGTCTAGGGGTGCCCTAGCATAAGCCTTGGGTGCCTTAGCCTAAACATAGGGGTGCCCTAGCCTAAGCCTATGTGTGCACTAGCCTAAGCCTAGGGGTGCCATAGCCTGAGTCTAGGGGTGCCGTAGCCTGAGGCTATGGGAGCCGTAGCCTTAGCCTAAGCCTAGGGGTTCCCTAGCCTAAGCCTACGGTGCCCTAGCCTAAGCCTAAGGGTGCCCTAGCCGAAGCTTACTGGTGCCCTAGCCTAAGCCTAGGGGTGCCCTAGACTAAGCCTAGGGGTGCCCTAGCCTTAGGCTAGGGGAGCCCTAGCCTTAGCCTAAGCCTAGGGGTTCCCTAGCCTTAGCCTAAGCCTAGGGGTTCCCTAGCCTTAGCCTAAGCCTAGGGGTGCCCTAGCCTAAGCCTAGTGGTGACCTAGCCATAGGCTAGGGAAGCCCTAGCCTTAGCCTAAGCCTAGGGCTGCCCTAGCCTAAGCCTAGGGGTGCCCTAGCCTAAGCCTAGGGGTGCCCTAGACTTAGGCTAGGGGTTCCCAAGCCTAAGCCTAGGGGTGCCCTAGCCTAAGCCTAGGGGTGCCCTAGCCTTAGGCTAGGGGAGCCCTAGCCTTAGCCTAAGCCTAGGGGTGCCCTAGCCTAAGCCTAGGGGTGCCCTACCCTAAGCCTGGGGTGCCCTAGCCAAAGCCTAGGGGTGCCCTAGCCAAAGCCTACGGGTGCCCTAGCCTAAGCCTAGGTCTGCCCTAACCTAAGCCTAGGGGTGCCCTAGCCTTAGGCTAGGCGAGCCATAGCCTCAGCCTAAGCCTAGGGGTGCCCTAGCCTAAGCCTAGGGGTGCCATAGCCTAAGCCTAGGGGTGCCCTAGACTAAGCCTAGGGGTGCCCTAGCCTAAGCCTAGGGGTGCCCTAGCCTTAGGCTAGGCGAGCCATAGCCCTAGCCTAAGACTAGGGGTGCCCTAGCCTAAGCCTAGGGGTGCCATAGCCTAAGCCCAGGGGTGCCCTAGACTAAGCCTAGGGGTGCTATAGCCTAAGCCTAGGGGTGCCCTAGCCTTAGGCTAGGAGAGCCCTAGACTTAGCCTAAGCCTAGGGGTGCGCTAGCCTAAGCCTTGGGGTGCCCTAGACTGAGCCTAGGGGTGCCCTAGCCTTAGGCTAAGGGAGCCCTAAGCTTAGCCTAAGCCTAGGGGTGCCCTAGCCTAAGCCAAGGGGTGCCCTAGCCTAAGCCTAGGGGTGCCCTAGACTGAGCCTAGGGGTGCCCTAGCCTTAGGCCAGGGGAGCCCTAACCTTAGTCTAAGCCTAGGCGTGACCTAGCCCAAGTCTAGGGGTGCCCTAGCCTAAGCCGTGGGGTGCCCTAGCCTAAGCCTAAGGTTGCCCTAGCCTTAGGGTAGGGGTTTCCTAGCCTAAGCCTTGGGTTTGCCCTTATCTAAGCCTAGGGTTGCCCTAGCCTTAGGCTAGGTGAGCCCTAGCCTTAGCCTAAGCCTAGGGTGCCTTGGCTAAGCCTAGGGGTGCCCTAGCCTAAGTGTAAGGGTGCCCTAGCCTAAGCCTAGGACTGCCCTAGCCTTAGTCTAGGGGATCCCTAGCCTTAGCCATAGCTTATGGCTGCCCAAGCCTACGCCTAGGGGTGCCAAGGCTAAGCCTAGGGGTGCCCTAGCCTAAGCCTAGGTCTGTCCTAGCCTAAGCCTAGGGGTGCCCTAGCGTAAGCCTAGGGGTGCCCTAGCCTAAGCCTAGGGGTGCCCTAGCCTAAGCCTAGGGGTACCTAGCCTAAGCCTAGGGGTGACATAGCCTTTGGCTAGGCGAGCCCTAGCCTTAGCCTAAGCCTAGGGCTGCCCTAGCCTAAGCCTAGGGGTGCCCAAGCCTAAGCCTAGGGGTGCCAAGCCTAAGCCTAGGGGTGCCCTAGCCTAAGCCTAGGGGTGCCGTATCATAAGCCTAGGGCTGCCCTAGCCTTAGTCTAGGGGATCCCTAGCCTTAGCCTAAGCCTAGGGGTGCCCTAGCGTAAGCCTAGGGCTGCCCTAGCCTAAGCCTTGGGGTGCCATAGCAAAAGCCTAGGGGTGCCCTATCCTGAGGCTAGGCGAGCCCTAGCCTTAGCCTAAGCCTAGGGCTACCCTAGCCTATACCTAGGGGTGCCCAAGCCTAATCCTAGGTCGTCCTAGCCTAAGCCTTGGGGTGCCAAACCTAAGCCTAGGGGTGCCCTAGCCTAAGCCTAGGTCAGTCCTAGCCTAAGCCTAGGGGTGCCCTAGCCTAAGCCTAGGGGTGCCATTGCCTGAGTCTAGGGGTGCCCTAGCCTGAGGCTAGGGGAGCCGTAGCCTTAGCCTAAGCCTAGGGGTGCCCTAGCCTAAGCCTAGGGGTGCCCTAGCCTAAGCCTAGGGATGCCCTAGCCTAAGCCTAGGGGTGCCCTAGCCTATGCCTAGGGGTACTCTAGCCTTAGGCTAGGGGAGCCCTAGCCTAAGCCTAAGTCTAGGGGTGCCCTAGCATAAGCCTAGGGGTGCCCTAGCCTAAGCCTAGGGGTGCCCTAGCCTAAACCTAGGCGTACTCTAGCCTTAGGCTAGGGGAGCCCTAACATTACCCTAAGCCTTGGGGTGCCCTAGCCTAAGTCTAGGGGTGCCCTAGTATTAGCCTTGAGTGCCTTAGCCTAAATATAGGGGTGCCCTAGCCTAAGCCTAGGGGTACCCTAGCCTAAGCTTAGGGGTGCCATAGCCTGAGTCTAGGGGTGCCGTAGCCTGAGGCTACGGGAGCCGTAGCCTTAGCCTAAGTCTAGGGGTGCCCTACCCTAAGCCTAGGGGTGCCCTAGCCTAAGCCTAGGGATGCCCTAGCCTAAGCCTAGGGGTGCCCTAGCCTAAGCCTAGGGGTGCCCTAGCCTATGCCTAGGGGTACTCTAGCCTTAGGCTAGGGGAGCCCTAGCCTAAGCCTAAGTCTAGGGGTGCCCTAGCATAAGCCTAGGGGTGCCCTAGCCTAAGCCTAGGGGTGCCCTAGCCTAAGCCTAGGCGTACTCTAGCCTTAGGCTAGGGGAGCCCTAACATTACCCTAAGCCTTGGGGTGCCCTAGCCTAAGTCTAGGGGTGCCCTAGTATTAGCCTTGAGTGCCTTAGCCTAAATATAGGGGTGCCCTAGCCTAAGCCTAGGGGTACCCTAGCCTAAGCCTAGGGGTGCCATAGCCTGAGTCTAGAGGTGCCGTAGCCTGAGGCTACGGGAGCCGTAGCCTTAGCCTAAGTCTAGGGGTGCCCTACCCTAAGCCTAGGGGTGCCCTAGCCTAAGCCTAAGTGTGCCCTATCCTAAGCTTAGGGGTGCCCTAGCCTAAGCCTAGGGGTGCCCTAGCCTTAGGCTAGGGGAGCCCTAGCATTAGCCTAAGCTTGGGGGTGCGCTAGCCTTAGCCTAAGCCTAGGGGTGCCCTAGCCTAAGCCTAGTGGTGACCTAGCCTTATGCTAGGGAAGCCCTAGCCTTAGCCTAAGCCTAGGGGTGCCCTAGCCTAAGCCTAGGGGTGACCTAGCCTAAACCTAGGGGTGCCCTAGCCTTAGGCTAAGGGTTCCCTAGCCTAAGCCTAGGGGTGCCCTAGCCTAAGCCTAGGGGTGCCCTAGCCTTAGGCTAGGGGAGCCCTAGCCTTAGCCTAAGCCTAGGGGTGCCCTAGCCTAAGCCTAGTGGTGCCCTAGCCTAAGCTTAGGGGTGCCCTAGCCTAAGTCTAGGGGTGCCCTACCCTAAGCCTAGGGGTGCCCTAGCCTAAGCCTAAGTGTGCCCTATCCTAAGCTTAGGGGTGCCCTAGCCTAAGCCTAGGGGTGCCCTAGCCTTAGGCTAGGGGAGCCCTAGCATTAGCCTAAGCTTGGGGGTGCGCTAGCCTTAGCCTAAGCCTAGGGGTGCCCTAGCCTAAGCCTAGTGGTGACCTAGCCTTATGCTAGGGAAGCCCTAGCCTTAGCCTAAGCCTAGGGGTGCCCTAGCCTAAGCCTAGGGGTGACCTAGCCTAAACCTAGGGGTGCCCTAGCCTTAGGCTAAGGGTTCCCTAGCCTAAGCCTAGGGGTGCCCTAGCCTAAGCCTAGGGGTGCCCTAGCCTTAGGCTAGGGGAGCCCTAGCCTTAGCCTAAGCCTAGGGGTGCCCTAGCCTAAGCCTAGTGGTGCCCTAGCCTAAGCCTAGGGGTGCCCTAGCCAAAGCCTAGGGATGCCCTAGCCTAAGCCTAGGTTTGCCCTATCCTAAGGCTAGGGGTGCCCTAGCCTTAAGCTAAGCGAGCCCTAGCCTTAGCCTAAGCCTAGGGCTGCCATAGCCTAAGCCTAGGGGTGCCCTAGCCTAAGCCTAGGGGTGCCCTAGACTAAGCCTAGGGGTGCCCTTGCCTAAGCCTAGGGGTGCCCTAGACTAAGCCTAGGGGTGCCCTAGCCTAAGCCTAGGGGTGCCCTAGCCTAAGCCTAGGGGTGCCCTAGACTAAGCCTAGGGGTGCCCTAGCCTAAGCCTAGGGGTGCCCTAGCCTTAGGCTAGGAGAGCCCTAGAATTAGCCTAAGCCTAGGGGTGCCCTAGCCTAAGCCTAGGGGTGCCCTAGACTGAGCCTAGGGCTGCCATAGCCTAAGCCTAGGGGTGCCCTAGCCTAAGCCTAGGGGTGCCCTAGACTAAGCCTAGGGGTGCCCTAGCCTAAGCCTAGGGGTGCCCTAGCCTAAGCCTAGGGGTGCCCTAGCCTTAGGCTAGGAGAGCCCTAGACTTAGCCTAAGCCTAGGGGTGCCCTAGCCTAAGCCTAGGGGTGCCCTAGACTGAGCCTAGGGGTGCCCTAGCCTTAGGCTAAGGGAGCCCTAACTTAGCCTAAGCCTAGGGGTGCCCTAGCCTAAGCCTAGGGGTGTCCTAGCATAAGCCTAGAGGTGCCCTAGACTGAGCCTAGGGGTGCCCTAGCCTTAGGCCAGGGGAGCCCTAACCTTAGCCTAAGCCTAGGGGTGCCCTAGCCTAAGTCTAGGGGTGTCCTAGCCTAAGCCTAGGGGTGCCCTCGCCTAAAAATGGGGTGCCCTAATCTTACGCTAGGGGTTCCCTAGCCTAAGCCTAGGGGTGCCCTAGTCTAAGCCTAGGGCTGCCCTAGCCTTAGGCTAGGTGAGCCCTAGCCTTAGTCTAATCCTAGGGGTGCCCTAACCTAAGCCTAGGGGTGCCCGAGCCTAAGCCTAGGGGTGCCCTAGCCTAAGCCTAGGGGTACCTAGCCTAAGCCTAGGGGTGCCATACCCTTAGGCTAGGCGAGCCCTAGCCTTAGCCTAAGCCTAGGGCTACCCTAGCCTATACCTAGGGGTGCCCAAGCCTAAGCCTAGGTCTGTCCTAGCCTAAGCCTTGGGGTGCCAAACCTAAGCCTAGGGGTGCCCTAGCCTAAGCCTAGGTCAGTCCTAGCCTAAGCCTAGGGGTGCCCTAGCCTAAGCCTAGGGGTGCCATTGCCTGAGTCTAGGGGTGCCCTAGCCTGAGGCTAGGGGAGCCGTAGCCTTAGCCTAAGCCTAGGGGTGCCCTAGCCTAAGCCTAGGGGTGCCCGAGCCTAAGCCTAGGGATGCCCTAGCCTAAGCCTAGGGGTGCCCTAGCCTAAGCCTAGGGGTGCCCTAGCCTATGCCTAGGGGTACTCTAGCCTTAGGCTAGGGGAGCCCTAGCCTAAGCCAAAGTCTAAGGGTGCCCTAGCATAAGCCTAGGGGTGCCCTAGCCTAAGCCTAGGGGTGCCCTAGCCTAAGCCTAGGCGTACTCTAGCCTTAGGCTAGGGGAGCCCTAACATTACCCTAAGCCTTGGGGTGCCCTAGCCTAAGTCTAGGGGTGCCCTAGTATAAGCCTTGGGTGCCTTAGCCTAAATATAGGGGTGCCCTAGCCTAAGCCTAGGGGTACCCTAGCCTAAGCCTAGGGGTGCCATAGCCTGAGTCTAGGGGTGCCGTAGCCTGAGGCTACGGGAGCCGTAGCCTTAGCCTAAGTCTATGGGTGCCCTACCCTAAGCCTAGGGGTGCCCTAGCCTAAGCCTAAGGGTGCCCTATCCTAAGCTTAGGGGTGCCCTAGCCTAAGCCTAGGGGTGCCCTAGCCTTAGGCTAGGGGAGCCCTAGCATTAGCCTAAGCTTGGGGGTGCGCTAGCCTTAGCCTAAGCCTAGGGGTGCCCTAGCCTAAGCCTAGTGGTGACCTAGCCTTAGGCTAGAGAAGCCCTAGCCTTAGCCTAAGCCTAGGGGTGCCCTAGCCTAAGCCTAGGGGTGACCTAGCCTAAACCTAGGGGTGCCCTAGCCTTAGGCTAAGGGTTCCCTAGCCTAAGCCTAGGGGTGCCCTAGCCTAAGCCTAGGGGTGCCCTAGCCTTAAGCTAGGGGAGCCCTAGCCTTAGCCTAAGCCTAGGGGTGCCCTAGCCTAAGCCTAGTGGTGCCCTAGCCTAAGCCTAGGGGTGCCCTAGCCAAAGCCTAGGGGTGCCCTAGCCTAAGCCTAGGTTTGCCCTATCCTAAGGCTAGGGGTGCCCTAGCCTTAAGCTAAGCGAGCCCTAGCCTTAGCCTAAGCCTAGGGCTGCCATAGCCTAAGCCTAGGGGTGCCCTAGCCTAAGCCTAGGGGTGCCCTAGACTAAGCCTAGGGGTGCCCTAGCCTAAGCCTAGGGGTGCCCTAGACTAAGCCTAGGGGTGCCCTAGCCTAAGCCTAGGGGTGCCCTAGCCTAAGCCTAGGGGTGCCCTAGCCTTAGGCTAGGAGAGCCCTAGAATTAGCCTAAGCCTAGGGGTGCCCTAGCCTAAGCCTAGGGGTGCCCTAGACTGAGCCTAGGGCTCCCATAGCCTAAGCCTAGGGGTGCCCTAGCCTAAGCCTAGGGGTGCCCTAGACTAAGCCTAGGGGTGCCCTAGCCTAAGCCTAGGGGTGCCCTAGCCTAAGCCTAGGGGTGCCCTAGCCTTAGGCTAGGAGAGCCCTAGACTTAGCCTAAGCCTAGGGGTGCCCTAGCCTAAGCCTAGGGGTGCCCTAGACTGAGCCTAGGGGTGCCCTAGCCTTAGGCTAAGGGAGCCCTAACTTAGCCTAAGCCTAGGGGTGCCCTAGCCTAAGCCTAGGGGTGCCCTAGCATAAGCCTAGAGGTGCCCTAGACTGAGCCTAGGGGTGCCCTAGCCTTAGGCCAGGGGAGCCCTAACCTTAGCCTAAGCCTAGGGGTGCCCTAGCCTAAGTCTAGGGGTGTCCTAGCCTAAGCCTAGGGGTGCCCTAGCCTAAGCCTAGGGTTGCCCTAGCCTTAGGCTAGGGGAGCCCTAGCCTAAGCCCTAGCCTAAGCCTAAGCCTTGGGGTGCCCTAGCCTAAGCCTAGGGGTGCCCTAGCCTTAGGCTAGGCGAACCCTAGCCTTAGCCTAAGCCTAGGGCTGCCCTAGCCATAGCGTATGGCTGCCCAAGCCTAAGCCTACGGGTGCCAAGGCTAAGCCTAGGTCTGTCCTAGCCTAAGCCTAGGGATGCCCTAGCCTTAGGCTATGCGAACCCTAGCCTTAGCCAAAGCCTAGGGGTGCCCTAGCCTAAGCCTAGGGGTGCCCTCGCCTAAAAATGGGGTGCCCTAATCTTACGCTAGGGGTTCCCTAGCCTAAGCCTAGGGGTGCCCTAGTCTAAGCCTAGGGCTGCCCTAGCCTTAGGCTAGGTGAGCCCTAGCCTTAGTCTAATCCTAGGGGTGCCCTAACCTAAGCCTAGGGGTGCCCGAGCCTAAGCCTCGGGGTGCCCTAGCCTAAGCCTAGGGGTACCTAGCCTAAGCCTAGGGGTGCCATACCCTTAGGCTAGGCGAGCCCTAGCCTTAGCCTAAGCCTAGGGCTGCCCTAGCCTAAGCCTAGGGGTGCCCAAGCCTAAGCCTAGGGGTGCCAAGCCTAAGCCTAGGGGTGCCCTAGCCGAAGCCTAGGGGTGCCCTAGCCTAAGCCTAGGGCTGCCCTAGCCTTAGTCTAGGGGATCCCTAGCCTTAGCCTAAGCCTAGGGGTGCCCTAGCCTAAGCCTAGGGGTGCCCTAGCGTAAGCCTAGGGCTGCCTTAGCCTAAGCCTAGGGGTGCCATAGCCTAAGCCTAGGGGTGCCCTATCCTTAGGCTAGGCGAACACTAGCCTTAGCCTAAGCCTAGGGCTACCCTAGCCTATACCTAGGGGTGCCCAAGCCTAAGCCTAGGTCTGTCCTAGCCTAAGCCTTGGGGTGCCAAACCTAAGCCTAGGGGTGCCCTAGCCTAAGCCTAGGTCTGTCCTAGCCTAAGCCTAGGGGTGCCCTAGTCTTAGGCGAGGCGAGCCCTAGCCTTAGCCTAAGCCTAGGGCTGCCCTAGCCTAAGCCTAGGGGTGCCATAGCCTGAGTGTCGGGGTGCCCTAGCCTGAGGCTAGGGAAGCCGTAGCCTTAGCCTAAGCCTAGGGGTTCCCTAGCCTAAGCCTAGTGGTGCTCTAGCATAAGCCTAGGGGTGCCCTAGCCTTAGGCTAGGAGAGCCCTAGACTTAGCCTAAGCCTAGGGGTGCCCTAGCCTAAGCCTAGGGGTGCCCTAGACTGAGCCTAGGGGTGCCCTAGCCTTAGCCTAGGGGAGCCCTAACCTTAGCCTAAGCCTAGGGGTGCCCTAGCCTTAGCCTAGGGGAGCCCAAGACTTAGCCTAAGCCTAGGGGTGCCCTCGCCTAATCCTTGGGGTGCCCTTGACTGAGCCTAGAGGTGCCCTAGCATAAGCCTAGGGTGCCTTAGCCTAAATATAGGGGTTCCCTAGCCTAGGCCTAGGGGTGCCCTAGACTAAGCCTCGGGGTACCCTAGCCTGAGCATATGGGTGCCCTAGCCTGAGGATAGGGGAGCCCTTGCGTTAGTCAAACGTAGGATTGCCCTAGCCTAAGCCTAGGGGTGCCATAGCCTGAGTCTAGGGGTGCCGTAGCCTGAGGCTACGGGAGCCGTAGCCTTAGCTTAAGCCTAGGGGTGTCCTAGCCTAAGCCTAGGGGTGCCCAAGCCTAAGCCTAAGGGTACCGTAGCCTAAGCCTAGGGGTGCCCTAGCCTTAGCCTAAGCCTAGGGGTGCCCTAGCCTAAGCCTAGTGGTGACCTAGCCTTAGGCTAGGGAAGCCCTAGCCTTAGCCTAAGCCTAGGGGTGCCCTAGCCTAAGCCTAGGCGTGCCCTAGCCTAAGCCTAGGGGTGCTCTAGCCTTAGGCTAGGGGTTCCCTGGCCTAAGCCTAGGGGTGCCCTAGCCTAAGCCTAGGGGTGCCCTAGCCTTGGGCTAGGGGAGCCCTAGCCTTAGCCTAAACCTAGGGGTGCCCTAGCCTAAGCCTAGGGGTGCCTTAGCCTAAGCCTAGGGGTGCCCTAGCCAAAGACTAGGGGTGCCCTAGCCTAAGCCTAGGTCTGCCCTATCCTAAGGCTAGGGGTGCCCTAGCCTTAGGCTAGGCGAGCCCTAGCCTTAGCCTAAGCCTAGGGCTGCCCTAGCCTAAGCCTAGGGGTGCCCTAGCCTAAGCCTAGGGGTGCCCTAGCCTTAGGCTAGGAGAGCCTTGGACTTAGCCTAAGCCTAGGGGTGCCCTAGCCTAAGCCTAGGGGTGCCCTAGACTGAGCCTAGGGGTGCCCTAGCCTTAGCCTAGGGGAGCCCTAACCTTAGCCTAAGCCTAGGGGTGCCCTAGCCTAAGCCTAGGGGTGCCCTAGCCTTAGACTAGGGGAGCCCTAACCTTAGCCTAAGCCTAGGGGTGCCATAGCCTAAGTCTAGGTGTGCCCTAGCCTAAGCCTAGGGGTGCCCTAGCCTAAGCCTAGGGTTGCCCTAGCCGTAGGCTAGGGGAGCCCTAGCCTAAGCCTAAGCCTAGGGGTGCCCTAGCCTAAGCCTAGGGTTTCCCAGCCTAAAATAGGGGTGCCCTAATCTTAGGCTAGGGGTTCCCTAGCCTAAGCCTAGGGGTGCCCTAGTCTAAGCCTAGTGGTGCCCTAGCCTTAGGCTAGGTGAGGCCAAGCCTTAGCCTAAGCCTAGGGGTGCCCTTGCCTAAGCCTAGGGGTGCCCTAGCCTAAGCCTAGGGGTGCCGTAGCCTAAGCCTAGGACTGCCCTAGCCTAACCCTAGGGGTGCCCTAGCCTAAGCCTAGGGGTACCCAAGCCTAAGCCTAGGGGTGCCAAGCCTAAGCCTAGGGGTGCCCTAGCCTAAGCCTAGGGGTGCCCTAGCCTAAGCCTAGGGCTGCCCTAGCCTTAGTCTAGGGGATCCCTAGCCTTAGCCTAAGCCTAGGGGTGCCCTAGCCTAAGCCTAGGGGTGCCCTAGCGTAAGCCTAGGGCTGCCCTAACCTAAGCCTAGGGGTGCCCTAGCCTAAGCCTAGGGGTGCCCTATCCTTAGGCTAGGCGAACCCTAGCCTTAGCCTAAGCCTAGGGCTACCGTAGCCTATACCTAGGGGTGCCCAAGCCTAAGCCTAGGTCTGTCCTAGCCTAAGCTTAGGGGTGCCCTAGCCTTGGGCTAGGCGAGCCCTAGCCTTAGCCTAAGCCTAGGGGTGCCCTAGCCTATGCCTAGGCGTGCCCTAGCCTTAGGCTAGGGGTTCCCTAGCCTAAGCCTAGGGGTACCCTAGCCTAAGCCTAGGGGTGCCCTAGCCTTAGGCTAGGGGTTCCCTAGCCTAAGCCTAGGGGTGCCCTAGTCTATCCCTAGGGGTGCCCTTGCCTTAGGCTAGGTAAGCCCTAGCCTTAGCCTAAGCCTAGGGGTGCCCTATCCTAAGCCTAGGGGTGCCCTAGCCTAAGCCTATGGGTGCTCTAGCCTAAGCCTAGGGCTGCCCTAGCCTAAGCCTAGGGGTGCCCAAGCCTAAGCCTAGGGGTTCCAAGCCTAAGCCTAGGGGTGCCCTAGCCTAAGCCTAGGGATGCAATAGCCTAAGCTCGGGGTGCCCTAACCTTAGGCTAGGGGATCACTAGCCTTAGCCTAAGCCTAGGGGTGCCCTCACCTAAGCCTAGGGGTGCCCTAGCCTAAGCTTATTGGTGCCTAGCCTAAGCCTAGGGCTTCCCTAGCCTAAGCCTAGGGGTGCTCTAGCCTAAGCCTACGTGTGCCCTAGCCTTAGGCTAGGCGAGCCCTAGCCTTAGCCTAAGCCTAGGGCTGCCCTAGCCAAAGCCTAGGGGTGCCCAAGCCTAAGTCTAGGAGTGCCCTAGCCTAAGCCTAGGGGTGCCCTAGCCTAAGCCTAGGTCTGTCCTAGCCTAAGCCTAGGGGTGCCCTAGCCTTAGGTTAGGCGAGCCCTAGCCTTAGCCTAAGCCTAGGCGTGCCCTAGCCTAAGCCTAGGGGTGCCCTACCCTAAGCCTAGGGGTGCCCTAGCCTAAGCCTACATGTGCCCTAGCCTTAGGCTAGGAGAGCTCTAGCCTTAGCTTAAGCCTAGGGGTACCCTAGCCTAAGCCTAGGGGTGCCCTAGCCTAAGCCTAGGGGTGCCCTAGCCTAAGCCTAGGGGTGCCCTAGCCTAAGCCTACGGGTGCCCTAGCCTAAGCCTAGGGGTGCCCAAGCCTAAGCCTAGGGTTGCCCTAGCCTTATGCTAGGCGAGCCCTAGCCTTAGCCTAAGCCTAGTGCTGCCCTAGCCTAAGCCTAGGGGTGCCCAAGCCTAATCTTAGGGGTGCCAAGCCTTAGCCTAGGGATGCCCTAGCCTAAGCCTAGGTCTGTCCTAGCCTAAGCCTAGGGGTGCCCTAGCCTTAGGATAGGCGAGCCCTAGCCTTAGCCTAAGCCTAGGGGTGCACTAGCCTAAGCCTAGGGGTGCCCTAGCTTAAGCCTAGGGGTGCCCTAGCCTTAGGCTATGGGTTCTCTAACCTAAGCCTAGGGGTGCTCTAGTCCAAGTCTAGGGCTGCCCTAGCCTTAGGCGAGGTGAGCCCTAGCCTTAGCCTAAGCCTAGGGGTGCCCTAGCCTAAGCCTAGGGGTGCCCTAGCCTAAGCCTAGGGGTGCCCTAACCTAAGCCTAGGGGTGCACTACCCTAAGCCTAGGTGTTCCCTAGCGTAAGCCTAGGGGTGCCCTAGTCTAAGCCTAGGGGTGCCCCAGCCTTAGGCTAGGTGAGCCCTAGCCTTAGCCTAAGCCTAGGTGTGCCCTATCCTTAGCCTACGGATGCCCTAGCCTAAGCCTAGGGCTGCCCTTGCCTAAGCCTAGGGGTGCCCAAGCTTAAGCGTAGGGGTGCCAAGCCTAAGCCTAGGGGTGCCCTAGCCTAAGCCTAGGTCTGTCCTAGCCTAAGCCTAGGGGTGCCCTAGCCTAAACCTAGGGGTGCCCTAGTCTTAGGCTAGGGGTTTCCTAGTCTAAGCCTTGGGTTTGCCCTTGTCTAAGCCTAGGGTTGCCCTAGCCTTAGGCTAGGTGAGCCCTAGCCTTAGCCTAAGCCTAGGGGTGCCCTAGCCAAAGCCTAGGGGTGCCCTAGCCTAAGCCTAGTGGTGCCCTAGCCTAAGCCTAGGGGTGCCCTAGTCTGAGGCTAGGCGAGCCCTAGCCTTAGCCTAAGCCTAGGGGTGCCGTAGCCTAAGCCTTGGGGTGCCCTAGCCTAAGCCTAGGTGTGCACTAGCCTTAGGCTAGGGGAACCCTAGCCTTAGCCTAAGCCTAGGGGTGCCCTCGCCTAAGCCTAGGGGTTCCCTAGCCTAAGCCTAGGGGTGCCCTAGCCTGAGGATACGGGAGCCCTAGACTTAGCCTAAGCCTAGGATTGTCCTAGCCTAAGCTAACGGGTGCCCTAGCCTGAGTCTAGGGGTGCCCTTGCCTGAGGCTAGAGGAGGCGTTGCCTTAGTCTAAGTGTAGGGGTGCCCTAGCCTAAGCCTAGGGGTGCCCTAGCCTAAGCCAATGGGAGCCCTAGCCTTAGTCTAGCGGTTCCCTGGCCTAAGCCTAGGGGTGCCCTAGCCTAAGCCTAGGTTAGCCCTAGCCTTAGCCTAAGCCTAGGGGTGGCCTAGCCTAAGCCTAGGGGTGCCCTAGCCTAAGCCTAGGGGTGCCCTAGCCTAAGCCTAGAGGTGCCCTAGCCTTAGGCTAGGGGAGCCCTATCCTTAGCCTAAGCTTAGGGGTGCCTTAGCCTAAGCCTAGGGGTGCCATAGCTTTAGTATATGGGTGCCCTAGCCTAAGCCTAGGGGTGCCCTAGCCTAAGCCTAGAGGTGCCCTATCCTTAGGTTAGGGGAGCCCTAACCTTTTCCTAAGCCAAGGGGTGTCCTAGCCTAAGCCTCGGGGTGCCCTAGCCTGAGCCTAGGGGTGCCGTAGCTTTCGGCTAGGGGAGCCCTAGCCTTAGCCTAAGCCTAGGGGTGCCCTAGTCTAAGCCTAGGGGTGCCCTAGACTGAGCCTAGGGGAGCCCTATCATTAACCTAAGCCTAGGATTGCCCTAGCCTAAGCTTAGGGGTGCCCTAGCCTGAATTTAGGGGTGCCCTAGCATTAGGCTAGGGGAGCCGTTGCCATAGCATAAGTCTAGGGGTGCCCTAGCCTAAGCCTAGGGGTGCACTAGCCTAAGCCTAGGGGTGCCCTAGCCTTAGGCTAGGGGTTCCCTAGCCTGAGCCTACGGGTGCCATAGCCTGAGGCTGGGGAGCCCTAGCCTTAGTCTAGCCTAGCATTGCCCTAGCCTAAGCCTAGGATGCCAAAGCCTGAGTCTAGGTGTGCCCCAGCCTGACTAGGGGAGTCGTAGCCTTAGCCTAAGCCTAGGCGTGCCCCAGCCTAAGCCTAGGGGTGCCCTAGCCTAAGCCTAGGGGTGCCCTAGCCTTAGGCCAGGGAACCCTAGCCTTAGCCTAAGCCTAGGGGCGCCCTAGCCTAAACCTAGGGGTGCCCTAGCCTAAGCTTAGGGGAGCCCTAGCCTTAGGCTAGGGGAGCCCTAGCCTTAGCCTAAGCCTAGGCGTGCCCTATCCTTAGGCTAGGGGAGTCCTCGCCTTAGCCGAAGCCTAGGGGTGCCCTAGCCTAAGCCTAGGGGTGCCCTAGCCTAAGCCTAGGGGTGCCTAGCCTAAGCCTAGGGGTGCCCTAGCCTAAGCCTAGGGGTGCCCTAGTCTAAGCCTAAGGGTGCCCTAGCCTTAGACTAAGGGAGCCCAAGCCTTAGCCTAAGCCTAGGGGTGCCCTAGCCTAAGCCTACGGGTGCCCTAGCCTAAGCCTAGGGGTGCCAAGCCTAAGCCTAGGGCTGCCCTAGCCTAAGCCTAGGGGTGCCCTAGCCTAAGCCTAGGGTTGCCCTAGCCTAAGCCTAGGGGTGCCCTATCCTTAGGCTAGGCGAGCCATAACCTTAGCCTAAGCCTAGGGCTACCCTAGCCTATACCTAGGGGTGCCCAAGCCTAAGCCTAGGTCTGTCCTAGCCTAAGCCTAGGGCTGCCCTAGCCTTAGGCTAGGTGAGCCCTTGCCTTAGCCTAAGCCTAGGGATGCCCTAGCTTAATCCTAGGGGTGCCCTAGCCTAAGCCTAGGGGTGCCCTAACCTAAGCCTATGGGTGCCCTAGCCTAAGCCTAGGGGTTCCCTAGCCTAAGCCTAGGGGTGCCCTAGCCTAAGCCTAGGGGTGCCCTAGTCTAAGCCTAGGGGTGCCCTAGCCTTAGGCTAGGTGGGCCCTAGCCTTAGCCTAAGCCTAGGTGTGCCCTATCCTTAGCCTATGGGTGCCCTAGCCTAAGCCTAGGGGTGCCCTAGCCTTAGGCTAGGCGAGCCCTAGCCTCAGCCTAAGCCTAGGGCTGCCCTAGCCTAAGCCTAGGGGTGCCCAAGCCTAAGCCTAGGGATGCCAAGCCTATGCCTAAGGGTGCCCTAGCCTAAGCCTAGGGGTGCCCTAGCCTAAGCCTAGGGCTGCCCTTGCCTAAGCCTAGGGGTGCCCAAGCCTAAGCCTAGGGGTGCCAAGCCTAAGCCTAGGGGTGCCCTAGCCTAAGCCTAGGTCTGTACTAGCCTAAGCCTAGGGGTGCCCTAGCCTAAGCCTAGGGGTGCCCTAGCCTAAGCTTAGGGGTGCCCTAGCCTAAGACTAGGGGTGCCCAGGCCTAAGCCTAGGGGTGCCCTAGCCTAAGCCTAGGGCAGCCCTAGCCTAAGCCTAGGGGTGCCCAAGCCTAAGCCTAGGGGTGCCAAGCCTAAGCCTAGTGGTGCCCTAGCCTAAGCCAAGGGGTGCCCTAGCCTAAGCCTAGGGGTGCCCTAGCCTTAGGCTAGGCGAACTCTAGCCTTAGCCTAAGCCTAGGGGTGCCCTAGCCTAAGCCTAGGGGTGCCCTAGCCTAAGCCTAGGGGTGCCCTAGCCTAAGCCTAGGGTTGCCCTAGCCTTATGCTAGGCGAGCCCTAGCCTTAGCCTAAGCCTAGTTCTGCCCTACCCTAAGCCTAGGGGTGCCCAAGCCTAAGCCTAGGGGTGCCAAGCCTTAGCCTAGGGGTGCCCTAGCCTAAGCCTAGGTCTGTCCTAGCCTAAGCCTAGGGGTGCCCTAGTGTTAGGATAGGCGAGCCCTAGCCTTAGCCTAAGCCTAGGGGTGCACTAGCCTAAGCCTAGGGGTGCCCTAGCCTAAGCCTAGGGGTGCCCTAGCCTTAGGCTAGGGGTTCTCTAGCCTAAGCCTAGGGGTGCCCTAGTCTAAGCCTAGGGCTGCCCTAGCCTTAGGCTAGGTGAGCCCTTGCCTTAGCCTAAGCCTAGGGTTCCCTAGCCTAAGCCTAGGGCTGCCCTAGTCTAAGCCTAGGGGTGCCCTAGCCTACGCCTAGGGGTGCCCTAGCCTAAGCCTAGGGGTGCCCTAGTCTAAGCCTAGAGGTGCCTTAGCCTTAGGCTAGGTGAGCCTTAGCCTTAGGCTAGGTGAGCCCTAGCCTTAGCCTAAGCCTAGGGGTGCCCTAGCCTAAGCCTAGGGGTGCCCTAGCCTGAGGATAGGGGAGCCCTAGACTTAGCCTAAGCACAGGATTGTCCTAGCCTAAGCTAACGGTTGCCCTAACCTGAGTCTAGGGGTGCCCTTGCCTGAGGTTAGGGGAGGCGTTGCATTAGTCTAAGTGTACGGGTGCCCTAGCCTAAGCCTAGGGGTGCCCTAGCCTAAGCCTAGGGGTGCCCTAGCCTTAGTCTAGCGGTTCCCTAGCCTAAGCCTAGGGGTGCCCTAGCCTAAGACTAGGTTAGCCCTAGCCTTAGACTAAGCCTAACGGTGGCCTAGCCTAAGCCTAGGGGTGCCCTAGCCTAAGCCTAGGGGTGCCCTAGCTAAGCTTAGGGGTGCCATAGCCTTAGTCTAGGGGTGCACTAGCCTGAGGCTAGGGGAGCCGTAGCCTTAGCCTAAGCCTACGGGAGCCCTAGCTTAAGCCTAGGGGTGCCCTAGCCTAATCCTAGGGGTGCCCTAGCCTAAGACTAGGGGTGCCCTAGCCTTAGGCTAGGGGAGCCCTAACCTTTTCCTAAGCCAAGGGGTGCCCTAGCCTAAGCCTCGGGGTGCCCTAGCCTGAGCCTAGGGGTGCAGTAGCCTTAGGCTAGGGGAGCCCTAGCCTTAGCCTAAGCCTAGGGGTGCCCTAGTCTAAGCCTAGGGGTGCCCTAGACTGAGACTAGGGGAGCCCTAGCATTAGCCTAAGCGTAGGATTGCCCTAGCCTAAGCTTAGGGGTGCCCTAGCCTGAGTTTAGCGGTGCCCTAGCCTGAGGCTAGGGGAACCGTTGCTTTAGCCTAAGTCTAGGGGTGCCCTAGCCTAAGCCTAGGGGTGCCCTAGCCTAAGCCTAGGGGTGCCCTAGCCTTAGGCTAGGGGTTCCCTGCCTGAGCATACGGGTGCCCTAGCCTAAAATTAGGGGTGCCCTAGCTTAAGCTTAGGGGTGCCCTAGCCTTAGGCTAGGGGAGCCCTAGCCTTAGCCTAAGCCTAGGCGTGCCCTATCCTTAGGCTAGGGGAGTCCTCGCCTTAGCCGAAGCCTAGGGGTACCCTAGCCTAAGCCTAGGGGTGCCCTAGCCTAAGCCTAGGGGTGCCCTAGCCTAAGCCTAGGGGTGCCTAGCCTAAGCATAGGGGTGCCCTAACCTAAGCCTAGGGGTTCCATACCTAAGCCTAGGGGAGCCCTAGCCTAAGCCTAGGGGTGCCCTAGCCTAAGCCTAGGGGTGCCCTAGCCTTAGGCTAGGGAAGCCCTAGCCTTAGCCTAAGCATAGGGGTGCACTAGCCTAAGCCTAGGGGTGCCCTAGCCTAAGCCTAATGGTGCCCTAACCTAAGCCTAGGGGAGCCCTAGCCTTAGGCTATGGGAGCCCTAACCTTAGCCTAAGCCTAGGGCTGCCCTAGCCTAAGCCTAGGGGTGCCCAAGCCTAAGCCTAGGGGTGCCAAGCCTATGCCTAAGGGTGCCCTAGCCTAAGCCTAGGGGTGCCCTAGCCTAAGCCTAGGGCTGCCCTTGCCTAAGCCTAGGGGTGCCCAAGCCTAAGCCTAGGGGTGCCAAGCCTAAGCCTAGGGGTGCCCTAGCCTAAGCCTAGGTCTGTACTAGCCTAAGCCTAGGGGTGCCCTAGCCTAAGCCTAGGGGTGCCCTAGCCTAAGCTTAGGGGTGCCCTAGCCTAAGACTAGGGGTGCCCAGGCCTAAGCCTAGGGGTGCCCTAGCCTAAGCCTAGGGGTGCCCTAGCCTAAGCTTAGGGGTGCCCTAGCCTAAGACTAGGGGTGCCCAGGCCTAAGCCTAGGGGTGCCCAAGCCTAAGCCTAGGGGTGCCAAGCCTAAGCCTAGTGGTGCCCTAGCCTAAGCCAAGGGGTGCCCTAGCCTAAGCCTAGGGGTGCCCTAGCCTTAGGCTAGGCGAACTCTAGCCTTAGCCTAAGCCTAAGGGTGCCCTAGCCTAAGCCTAGGGGTGCCCTAGCCTAAGCCTAGGGGTGCCCTAGCCTAAGCCTAGGGTTGCCCTAGCTTTATGCTAGGCGAGCCCTAGCCTTAGCCTAAGCCTAGTTCTGCCCTACCCTAAGCCTAGGGGTGCCCAAGCCTAAGCCTAGGGGTGCCAAGCCTTAGCCTAGGGGTGCCCTAGCCTAAGCCTAGGTCTGTCCTAGCCTAAGCCTAGGGGTGCCCTAGTGTTAGGATAGGCGAGCCCTAGCCTTAGCCTAAGCCTAGGGGTGCACTAGCCTAAGCCTAGGGGTGCCCTAGCCTAAGCCTAGGGGTGCCCTAGCCTTAGGCTAGGGGTTCTCTAGCCTAAGCCTAGGGGTGCCCTAGTCTAAGCCTAGGGCTGCCCTAGCCTTAGGCTAGGTGAGCCCTTGCCTTAGCCTAAGCCTAGGGTTGCCTTAGCCTAAGCCTAGGGCTGCCCTAGTCTAAGCCTAGGGGTGCCCTAGCCTACGCCTAGGGGTGCCCTAGCCTAAGCCTAGGGGTGCCCTAGTCTAAGCCTAGAGGTGCCTTAGCCTTAGGCTAGGTGAGCCTTAGCCTTAGGCTAGGTGAGCCCTAGCCTTAGCCTAAGCCTAGGGGTGCCCTAGCCTAAGCCTAGGGGTGCCCTAGCCTAAGCCTAGGGGTGCCAAGCCTAAGCCTAGGGGTGCCAAGCCTAAGCCTAGGGGTGCCCTAGCCTAAGCTTAGGGGTACCCTAGCCTAATCCTAGGGCTGCCCTTGCCTAAGCCTAGGTGTGCCCAAGCCTAAGCGTAGGGGTGCCAAGCCTAAGCCTAGGGGTGCCCTAGCCTAAGCCTAGGTCTGTCCTAGCCTAAGCCTAGGGGTGCCCTAGCCTAAACCTTGGGGTGCCCTAGCCTTAGGCTAGGGGTTTCCTAGCCTAAGCCTTGGGTTTGCCCTTGTCTAAGCCTAGGGTTGCCCTAGCCTTATGTTAGGTGAGCCCTAGCCTTAGCCTAAGCCTAGGGGTGCCCTACCCTAAGCCTAGGGGTGCCCTAGCCTAAGCCTACGGGTGCCCTAGCCTAAACCTAGGGGTGCCCTAGCCTGAGGCTAGGCGAGCCCTAGCCTTAGCCTAAGCCTAGGGGTGTCCTAGCCTAAGTTTTGGGGTGCCCAAGCCTGAGCCTAGGGGTGCCCTAGCCTGAGCCTACGGGTGCCCTAACCTGAGGCTAGGGGAGCCCTAACGTTAGTCTAGCCTAGGATTGCCCTAGCCTAAGTCTAGGGGTGCCATAGCCTGAGTTTAGTAGTGCACTAGCCTGAGGCAAGGGGAGCCGCAGCCATAGCCTAAGACTAGGGGAGCCCTAGCCTAAGCCTGGGGGTGCCCTAGCCTAAGCCTAGGGGTGCCCTAGCCTGAGGATAGGGGAGCCCTAGACTTAGCCTAAGCCCAGGATTGTCCTAGCCTAAGCTAACGGGTGCCCTAACCTGAGTCTAGGGGTGCCCTTGCCTGAGGTAAGGGGAGGCGTTCCCTTAGTCTAAGTGTACGGGTGCCCTAGCCTAAGCCTAGGGGTGCCCTAGCCTAAGCCTAGGGGTGCCCTAGCCTTAGTCTAGCGGTTCCCTAGCCTAAGCCTAGGGGTGCCCTAGCCTAAGACTAGGTTAGCCCTAGCCTTAGACTAAGCCTAACGGTGGCCTAGCCTAAGCCTAGGGGTGCCCTAGCCTAAGCCTAGGGGTGCCCTAGCTAAGCTTAGGGGTGCCATAGCCTTAGTCTAGGGGTGCACTAGCCTGAGGCTAGGGGAGCCGTAGCCTTAGCCTAAGCCTACGGGAGCCCTAGCTTAAGCCTAGGGGTGCCCTAGCCTGAGCCTAGGGGTGCCGTAGCCTTAGGCTAGGGGAGCCCTAGCCTTAGCCTAAGCCTAGGGGTGCCCTAGTATAAGCATAGGGGTGCCCTAGACTGAGACTAGGGGAGCCCTAGCATTAGCCTAAGCGTAGGATTGCCCTAGCCTAAGCTTAGGGGTGCCCTAGCCTGAGTTTAGCGGTGCCCTAGCCTGAGGCTAGGGGAACCGTTGCTTTAGCCTAAGTCTAGGGGTGCCCTAGCCTAAGCCTAGGGGTGCCTTAGCCTAAGCCTAGGGGTGCCCTAGCCTTAGGCTAGGGGTTCCCTAGCCTTAGCATACGGGTGCCCTAGCCTAAACCTAGGGGTGCCCTAGCTTAAACTTAGGGGTGCCCTAGCCTTAGGCTAGGGGAGCCCTAGCCTTAGCCTAAGCCTAGGCGTGCCCTATCCTTAGGCTAGGGGAGTCCTCGCCTTAGCTGAAGGCTAGGGGTACCCTAGCCTAAGCCTAGGGGTGCCCTAGCCTAAGCCTAGGGGTGCCCTAGCCTAAGCCTAGGGGTGCCTAGCCTAAGCATAGGGGTGCCCTAACCGAAGCCTAGGGGTTCCATACCTAAGCCTAGGGGAGCCCTAGCCTAAGCCTAGGGGTGCCCTAGCCTAAGCCTAGGGGTGCCCTAGCCTTAGGGTAGGGAAGCCCTAGCCTTAGCCTAAGCATAGGGGTGCACTAGCCTAAGCCTAGGGGTGCCCTAGCATAAGCCTAAGGGTGCCCTAACCTAAGCCTAGGGGAGCCCTAGCCTTAGGCTATGGGAGCCCTAACCTTAGCCTAAGCCTAGGGGTGCCCTAGCCTAAGCCTAGTGGTGCACTAGCCTAAGCCTAGGGGTGCCCTAGCCTGAGGATACGGGAGCCCTAGACTTAGCCTAAGCATAGGATTGTCCTAGCCTAAACTAACGGGTGCCCTAGCCTGAGTCTAGGGGTGCCCTTGCCTGAGGCTAGGGGAGGCGTTACCTTAGTCTAAGTGTAGGGGTGCCCTAGCCTAAGCCTAGGGGTGCCCTAGCCTAAGCCTAGGGGAGCCCTAGCCTTAGTCTAGCGGTTCCCTGGCCTAACCCTAGGGGTGCCCTAGCCTAAGCTTAGGTTAGCCCTAGCCTTAGCCTAAGCCTAGGGGTGGCCTAGCCTAAGCCTAGGGGTGCCCTAGCCTAAGCCTAGGGGTGCCCTAGCCTAAGCCTAGAGGTGCCCTAGCCTTAGGCTATGGGAGCCCTATCCTTAGCCTAAGCTTGGGGTGCCTTAGCCTAAGACTAGGGGTGCCAAAGCTTTAGTACAGGGGTGCCCTAGCCTAAGCCTAGGGATGCCCTAGCCTAAGCCTAGAGGTGCCCTAGCCTTAGGCTAGGGGAGCCCTAACCTTTTCCTAAGCCAAGGGGTGCCCTAGCCTAAGCCTCGGGGTTCCCTAGCCTGAGCCTAGGGGTGCCGTAGCCTTCGGCTAGGGGAGCCCTAGCCTTAGCCTAAGCCTAGGGGTGCCCTAGTCTAAGCCTAGGGGTGCCGTAGACTGAGCCTAGGGGAGCCCTATCATTAACCTAAGCATAGGATTGTCCTAGCCTAAGCTAACGGGTGCCCTAGCCTGAGTCTAGGGGTGCCCTTGCCTGAGGCTAGGGGAGGCGTTACCTTAGTCTAAGTGTACGGGTGCCCTAGCCTAAGCCTAGGGGTGCCCTAGCCTAAGCCTAGGGGAGCCCTAGCCTTAGTCTAGCGGTTCCCTGGCCTAAGCCTAGGGGTGCCCTAGCCTAAGCCTAGGTTATCCCTAGCCTTAGCCTAAGCCTAGGGGTGGCCTAGCCTAAGCCTAGGGGTGCCGTTGCCTAAGCCTAGGGGTGCCCTAGCCTAAGCCTAGAGGTGCCCTAGCCTTAGGCTAGGGGAGCCCTATCCTTAGCCTAAGCTTAGGGGTACCTTAGGCTAAGCCTAGGGGTGCCATAGCTTTAGTATAGGGGTCCCCTAGCCTAAGCCTAGGGGTGCCCTAGCCTAAGCCTAGAGGTGCCCTAGCCTTAGGCTAGGGGAGCCCTAACCTTTTCCCAAGCCAAGGGGTGCCCTAGCCTAAGCCTCGGGGTGCCCTAGCCTGAGCCTAGGGGTGCCGTAGCCTTCGGCTAGGGGAGCCCTAGCCTTAGCCTAAGCCTAGGGGTGCCCTAGTCTAAGCCTAGGGGTGCCCTAGACTGAGCCTAGGGGACCCCTATCATTAACCTAAGCCTAGGATTGCCCTAGCCTAAGCATAGGGGTGCCCTAGCCTGAGTTTAGGGGTGCCCTAGCCTGAGGCTAGGGGAGCCGTTGCCTTAGCATAAGTCTAGGGGTGCCCTAGCCTAAGCCTAGGGGTGCACTAGCCTAAGCCTAGGGGTGCCCTAGCCTTAGGCTAGGGGTTCCCTAGCCTGAGCCTACGGGTGCCATAGCCTGAGGCTGGGGAGCCCTAGCCTTAGTCTAGCCTAGGATTGCCCTAGCCTAAGCCTAGGGTGCCATAGCCTGAGTCTAGGGGTGCCCCAGCCTGACTAGGGGAGTCGTAGCCTTAGCCTAAGCCTAGGCGTGCCCCAGCCTAAGCCTAGGGGTGCCCTAGCCTAAGCCTAGGGGCGCCCTAGCCTAAGCCTCGTGGTGCCCTAGCCTAAGCCTAGTGGTGTCCTAGCCTAAGCCTAGGGGTGCCCTAGCTTAAGCCTAGGGGTGCCCTAGCCTAAGCCTAGGGGTGCCCTAGTCTAAGCCTAAGGGTGCCCTAGCCTTAGACTAAGGGAGCCCAAGCCTTAGCCTAAGCCTATGGGTGCCCTAGCCTAAGCCTACGGGTGCCCTAGCCTAAGCCTAGGAGTGCCCTAGCCTAAGCCTATGGTTGCCCTAACCTTAGGCTCGGGGAACCCTAGCCTTAGCCTAATACTAGGGGTGCCTTAGCCTAAGCCTAGGGGTGCCCTAGCCCAAGCCTATGGGTGCCCTAGCCTTAGGCTAAGGGAGCCATAAACTTAGCCTAAGCCTTGGGGTGCCCTAGCCTAAGCCTAGGGGTGCACTAGCCTAAACTTAGAGGTGCCCTAGCCTTAGGCTAGGGTAGCCCTAGCTTTAGCCTAAGCCTAGGGGTGCCCTAGCCTAAGCCTAGGGGTGCCCTAGCCTAAGCCTAGGGGTGCCCTAACCTAAACCTAGGGGTGCACTAGCCTAAGCCTAGGGGTTCCCTAGCCTAAGCCTAGGGGTGCCCTAGTCTAAGCCTAGGGGTGCCCTAGCCTTAGGCAAGGTGAGCCCTAGCCTTAGCCTACGCCAAGGTGTGCCCTATCCTTAGCCTACGGGTTCCCTAGACTAAGCCTAGGGGTGCCCTAGCCTAATCCTAGGGGTGCCCTAGCCTTAGGCTAGGCGAGCCTTAGCCTCAGCCTAAGCCTAGGGCTGCCCTAGCTTAAGCCTAGGGGTGCCCAAGCCTAAGCCTAGGGGTGCCAAGCCTAAGCCTAAGGGTGCCCCAGCCTAAGCCTAGGGGTTCCCTAGCCTAAGCCTAGGGGTGCCCTAGTCTAAGCCTAGGGGTGCCCTAGCCTTAGGCAAGGTGAGCCCTAGCCTTAGCCTAAGCCTAGGTGTGCTTTATCCTTAGCCTACGGGTGCCCTAGACTAAGCCTAGGGGTGCCCTAGCCTAATCCTAGGGGTGCCCTAGCCTTAGGCTAGGCGAGCCTTAGCCTCAGCCTAAGCCTAGGGCTGCCCTAGCTTAAGCCTAGGGGTGCCCAAGCCTAAGCCTAGGAGTGCCAAGCCTAAGCCTAAGGGTGCCCTAGCCTAAGCCTAGGGGTGCCCTAGCCTAAGCCTAGGGCTGCCCTTGCCTAAGCCTAGGGGTGCCCAAGCCTAAGCATAGGGGTGCCAAGCCTAAGCTTAGGGGTGCCCTAGCCTAAGCCTAGGTCTGTCCTAGCCTAAGCCTAGGGGTGCCCTAGCCTTAGGCTAGGCGAGCCCTAGCATTAGTCTAAGCCTAGGGGTGCCCTAGCCTAAGCCTAGGGGTGCCCTAGCCTAAGCTTAGGGGTGCCTTAGCCTAAGCCTAGGGGTGCCCAGGCCTAAGCCTAGGGGTGCCCTAGCCTAAGCCTAGGGCTGCCCTAGCCTAAGCCTAGGGCTGCCCAAGCCTAAGCCTAGGGGTGCAAAGCCTAAACCTAGGGGTGCCCTAGCCTAAGCCTAGGGGTGCCCTAGCCTAAAACTAGGGCTGCCCTTGCCTAAGCCTAGGGGTGTCCAAGCTTAAGCGTAGGGGTGCCAAGCCTAAGCCTAGGGGTGCCCTAGCCTAAGCCTAGGTCTGTCCTAGCCTAAGCCTAGGGGTGCCCTAGCCTTAGGCTAGGCGAGCCCTAGCATTAGTCTAAGCCTAGGGGTGCCCTAGCCTAAGCCTAGGGGTGCCCTAGCCAAAGCCTAGGGGTGCCCTAGCCTAAGCCTAGTGGTGCCTTAGCCTAAGCCTAGCGGTGCCCTAGCCTGAGGCTAGGCGAGCCCTAGCCTTAGCCTAAGCCTAGGGGTGCCCTAGCCTAAGCCTTTGGGTGCCCTAGCCTGAGCCTCGGGGTGCCCTAGCCTGAGCCTACGGGTGCCCTAACCTGAGGCTAGGGGAGCCCTAACGTTAGTCTAGCCTAGGATTTCCCTAGCCTAAGTCTAGGGGTGCCATAGCCTGAGTCTAGTAGTGCACTAGCCTGAGACAAGGGGAGCCGCAGCCATAGCCTAAGACTAGGGGAGCCCTAGATTAAGCCTGGGGGTGCCCTAGCCTAAGCCTAGGGGTGCCCTAGCCTGAGGATACGGGAGCCCTAGACTTAGCCTAAGCATAGGATTGTCCTAGCCTAAACTAACGGGTGCCCTAGCCTGAGTCTAGGGGTGCCCTTGCCTGAGGCTAGGGGAGGCGTTACCTTAGTCTAAGTGTAGGGGTGCCCTAGCCTAAGCCTAGGGGTGCCCTAGCCTAAGCCTAGGGGAGCCCTAGCCTTAGTCTAGCGGTTCCCTGGCCTAAGCCTAGGGGTGCCCTAGCCTAAGCTTAGGTTAGCCCTAGCCTTAGCCTAAGCCTAGGGGTGGCCTAGCCTAAGCCTAGGGGTGCCCTAGCCTAAGCCTAGGGGTGCCCTAGCCTAAGCCTAGAGGTGCCCTAGCCTTAGGCTAGGGGAGCCCTATCCTTAGCCTAAGCTTGGGGTGCCTTAGCCTAAGCCTAGGGGTGCCATAGCTTTAGTACAGGGGTGCCCTAGCCTAAGCCTAGGGGTGCCCTAGCCTAAGCCTAGAGGTGCCCTAGCCTTAGGCTAGGGGAGCCCTAACCTTTTCCTAAGCCAAGGGGTGCCCTAGCCTAAGCCTCGGGGTGCCCTAGCCTGAGTCTAGGGGTGCCGTAGCCTTCGGCTAGGGGAGCCCTAGCCTTAGCCTAAGCCTAGGGGTGCCTTAGTCTAAGCCTAGGGGTGCCCTAGACTGAGCCTAGGGGAGCCCTATCATTAACCTAAGCATAGGATTGTCCTAGCCTAAGCTAACGGGTGCCCTAGCCTGAGTCTAGGGGTGCCCTTGCTTGAGGCTAGGGGAGGCGTTACCTTACTCTAAGTGTAGGGGTGCCCTAGCCTAAGCCTAGGGGTGCCCTAGCCTAAGCCTAGGGGAGCCCTAGCCTTAGTCTAGCGGTTCCCTGGCCTAAGCCTAGGGGTGCCCTAGCCTAAGCCTAGGTTATCCCTAGCCTTAGCCTAAGCCTAGGGGTGGCCTAGCCTAAGCCTAGGGGTGCCGTAGCCTAAGCCAAGGGGTGCCCTAGCCTAAGCCTAGAGGTGCCCTAGCCTTAGGCTAGGGGAGCCCTATCCTTAGCCTAAGCTTAGGGGTGCCTTAGCCTAAGCCTAGGGGTGCCATAGCGTTAGTATAGGGGTGCCCTAGCCTAAGCCTAGGGGTGCCCTAGCCTAAGCCTAGAGGTGCCCTAGCCTTAGGCTAGGGGAGCCCTAACCTTTTCCCAAGCCAAGGGGTGCCCTAGCCTAAGCCTCGGGGTGCCCTAGCCTGAGCCTAGGGGTGCCGTAGCCTTCGGCTAGGGGAGCCCTAGCCTTAGCCTAAGCCTAGGGGTGCCCTAGCCTTAGGCTAGGGGTTCCCTAGCCTGAGCCTACGGGTGCCATAGCCTGAGGCTGGGGAGCCCTAGCCTTAGTCTAGCCTAGGATTGCCCTAGCCTAAGCCTAGGGTGCCATAGCCTGAGTCTAGGGGTGCCCCAGCCTGACTAGGGGAGTCGTAGCCTTAGCCTAAGCCTAGGCGTGCCCCAGCCTAAGCCTAGGGGTGCCCTAGCCTAAGCCTAGGGGCGCCCTAGCCTAAACCTAGGGGTGCCCTAGCCTAAGCTTAGGGGTGCCCTAGCCTTAGGCTAGGGGAGCCCTAGCCTTAGCCTAAGCCTAGGCGTGCCCTATCCTTAGGCTAGGGGAGTCCTCGCCTTAGCCGAAGCCTAGGGGTGCCCTAGCCTAAGCCTAGGGGTGCCCTAGCCTAAGCCTAGGGGTGCCTAGCCTAAGCATAGGGGTGCCCTAACCTAAGCCTAGGGGTTCCATACCTAAGCCTAGGGATGCCCTAGCCTAAGCCTAGGGGTGCCCTAGCCTTAGGTTGGGAAGCCCTAGCCTTAGCCTAAGCCTAGGGGTGCACTAGCCTAAGCCTCGTGGTGCCCTAGCCTAAGCCTAGTGGTGTCCTAGCCTAAGCCTAGGGGTGCCCTAGTCTAAGCCTAAGGGTGCCCTAGCCTTAGACTAAGGGAGCCCAAGCCTTAGCCTAAGCCTATGGGTGCCCTAGCCTAAGCCTACGGGTGCCCTAGCCTAAGCCTAGGAGTGCCCTAGCCTAAGCCTAGGGGTGCCCTAACCTTAGGCTCGGGGAGCCCTAGCCTTAGCCTAATACTAGGGGTGCCTTAGCCTAAGCCTAGGGGTGCCCTAGCCCAAGCCTATGGGTGCCCTAGCCTTAGGCTAAGGGAGCCATAAACTTAGCCTAAGCCTTGGGGTGCCCTAGCCTAAGCCTAGGGGTGCACTAGCCTAAACTTAGAGGTGCCCTAGCCTTAGGCTAGGGTAGCCCTAGCTTTAGCCTAAGCCTAGGGGTGCCCTAGCCTAAGCCTAGGGGTGCCCTAGCCTAAGCCTAGGGGTGCCCTAACCTAAACCTAGGGGTGCACTAGCCTAAGCCTAGGGGTTCCCTAGCCTAAGCCTAGTGGTGCCCTAGTCTAAGCCTAGGGGTGCCCTAGCCTTAGGCAAGGTGAGCCCTAGCCTTAGCCTACGCCAAGGTGTGCCCTATCCTTAGCCTACGGGTTCCCTAGACTAAGCCTAGGGGTGCCCTAGCCTAATCCTAGGGGTGCCCTAGCCTTAGGCTAGGCGAGCCTTAGCCTCAGCCTAAGCCTAGGGCTGCCCTAGCTTAAGCCTAGGGGTGCCCAAGCCTAAGCCTAGGGGTGCCAAGCCTAAGCCTAAGGGTGCCCCAGCCTAAGCCTAGGGGTTCCCTAGCCTAAGCCTAGGGGTGCCCTAGTCTAAGCCTAGGGGTGCCCTAGCCTTAGGCAAGGTGAGCCCTAGCCTTAGCCTAAGCCTAGGTGTGCTTTATCCTTAGCCTACGGGTGCCCTAGACTAAGCCTAGGGGTGCCCTAGCCTAATCCTAGGGGTGCCCTAGCCTTAGGCTAGGCGAGCCTTAGCCTCAGCCTAAGCCTAGGGCTGCCCTAGCTTAAGCCTAGGGGTGCCCAAGCCTAAGCCTAGGGGTGCCAAGCCTAAGCCTAAGGGTGCCCTAGCCTAAGCCTAGGGGTGCCCTAGCCTAAGCCTAGGGCTGCCCTTGCCTAAGCCTAGGGGTGCCCAAGCCTAAGCATAGGGGTGCCAAGCCTAAGCTTAGGGGTGCCCTAGCCTAAGCCTAGGTCTGTCCTAGCCTAAGCCTAGGGGTGCCCTAGCCTTAGGCTAGGCGAGCCCTAGCATTAGTCTAAGCCTAGGGGTGCCCTAGCCTAAGCCTAGGGGTGCCCTAGCCTAAGCTTAGGGGTGCCTTAGCCTAAGCCTAGGGGTGCCCAGGCCTAAGCCTAGGGGTGCCCTAGCCTAAGCCTAGGGCTGCCCTAGCCTAAGCCTAGGGGTGCCCAAGCCTAAGCCTAGGGGTGCAAAGCCTAAACCTAGGGGTGCCCTAGCCTAAGCCTAGGGGTGCCCTAGCCTAAAACTAGGGCTGCCCTTGCCTAAGCCTAGGGGTGCCCAAGCTTAAGCGTAGGGGTGCCAAGCCTAAGCCTAGGGGTGCCCTAGCCTAAGCCTAGGTCTGTCCTAGCCTAAGCCTAGGGGTGCCCTAGCCTAAACCTAGGGGTGCCCTAGTCTTAGGCTAGGGGTTTCCTAGTCTAAGCCTTGGGTTTGCCCTTGTCTAAGCCAAGGGTTGCCCTAGCCTTAGGCTAGGTGAGCCCTACCCTTAGCCTAAGCCTAGGGGTGCCCTAGCCAAAGCCTAGGGGTGCCCTAGCCTAAGCCTAGTGGTGCCTTAGCCTAAGCCTAGCGGTGCCCTAGCCTGAGGCTAGGCGAGCCCTAGCCTTAGCCTAAGCCTAGGGGTGCCCTAGCCTAAGCCTTTGGGTGCCCTAGCCTGAGCCTCGGGGTGCCCTAGCCTGAGCCTACGGGTGCCCTAACCTGAGGCTAGGGGAGCCCTAACGTTAGTCTAGCCTAGGATTGCCCTAGCCTAAGTCTAGGGGTGCCATAGCCTGAGTCTAGTAGTGCACTAGCCTGAGACAAGGGGAGCCGCAGCCATAGCCTAAGACTAGGGGAGCCCTAGATTAAGCCTGGGGGTGCCCTAGCCTAAGCCTAGGGGTGCCCTAGCCTGAGGATACGAGAGCCCTAGACTTAGCCTAAGCATAGGATTGTCCTAGCCTAAACTAACGGGTGCCCTAGCCTGAGTCTAGGGGTGCCCTTGCCTGAGGCTAGGGGAGGCGTTACCTTAGTCTAAGTGTAGGGGTGCCCTAGCCTAAGCCTAGGGGTGCCCTAGCCTAAGCCTAGGGGAGCCCTAGCCTTAGTCTAGCGGTTCCCTGGCCTAAGCCTAGGGGTGCCCTAGCCTAAGCTTAGGTTAGCCCTAGCCTTAGCCTAAGTCTAGGGGTGGCCTAGCCTAAGCCTAGGGGTGCCCTAGCCTAAGCCTAGGGGTGCCCTAGCCTAAGCCTAGAGGTGCCCTAGCCTTAGGCTAGGGGAGCCCTATCCTTAGCCTAAGCTTGGGGTGCCTTAGCTTAAGCCTAGGGGTGCCATAGCTTTAGTACAGGGGTGCCCTAGCCTAAGCCTAGGGGTGCCCTAGCCTAAGCCTAGAGGTGCCCTAGCCTTAGGCTAGGGGAGCCCTAACCTTTTCCTAAGCCAAGGGGTGCCCTAGCCTAAGCCTCGGGGTGCCCTAGCCTGAGCCTAGGGGTGCCGTACTCTTCGGCTAGGGGAGCCCTAGCCTTAGCCTAAGCCTAGGGGTGCCTTAGTCTAAGCCTAGGGGTGCCCTAGACTGAGCCTAGGGGAGCCCTATCATTAACCTAAGCATAGGATTGTCCTAGCCTAAGCTAACGGGTGCCCTAGCCTGAGTCTAGGGGTGCCCTTGCCTGAGGCTAGGGGAGGCGTTACCTTAGTCTAAGTGTAGGGGTGCCCTAGCCTAAGCCTAGGGGTGCCCTAGCCTAAGCCTAGGGGAGCCCTAGCCTTAGTCTAGCGGTTCCCTGGCCTAAGCCTAGGGGTGCCCTAGCCTAAGCCTAGGTTATCCCTAGCCTTAGCCTAAGCCTAGGGGTGGCCTAGCCTAAGCCTAGGGGTGCCTTAGCCTAAGCCTAGGGGTGCCATAGCTTTAGTCTAGGGGTGCCCTAGCCTAAGCCTAGGGGTGCCCTAGCCTAAGCCTAGGATTGCCCTAGCCTAAGCATAGGGGTGCCCTAGCCTGAGTTTAGGGGTGCCCTAGCCTGAGGCTAGGGGAGCCGTTGCCTTAGCATAAGTCTAGGGGTGCCCTAGCCTAAGCCTAGGGGTGCACTAGCCTAAGCCTAGGGGTGCCCTAGCCTTAGGCTAGGGGTTCCCTAGCCTGAGCCTACGGGTGCCATAGCCTGAGGCTGGGGAGCCCTAGCCTTAGTCTAGCCTAGGATTGCCCTAGCCTAAGCCTAGGGTGCCCTAGCCTGAGTCTAGGGGTGCCCCAGCCTGACAAGGGGAGTCGTAGCCTTAGCCTAAGCCTAGGCGTGCCCCAGCCTAAGCCTAGGGGTGCCCTAGCCTAAGCCTAGGGGCGCCCTAGCCTAAACCTAGGGGTGCCCTAGCCTAAGCTTAGGGGTGCCCTAGCCTTAGGCTAGGGGAGCCCTAGCCTTAGCCTAAGCCTAGGCGTGCCCTATCCTTAGGCTAGGGGAGTCCTCGCCTTAGCCGAAGCCTAGGGGTGTCCTAGCCTAAGCCTAGGTGTGCCCTAACCTTAGGCTCGGGGAGCCCTAGCCTTAGCCTAATACTAGGGGTGCCTTAGCCTAAGCCTAGGGGTGCCCTAGCCCAAGCCTATGGGTGCCCTAGCCTTAGGCTAAGGGAGCCATAAACTTAGCCTAAGCCTTGGGGTGCCCTAGCCTAAGCCTAGGGGTGCACTAGCCTAAACTTAGAGGTGCCCTAGCCTTAGGCTAGGGTAGCCCTAGCTTTAGCCTAAGCCTAGGGGTGCCCTAGCCTAAGCCTAGGGGTGCCCTAGCCTAAGCCTAGGGGTGCCCTAACCTAAACCTAGGGGTGCACTAGCCTAAGCCTAGGGGTTCCCTAGCCTAAGCCTAGGGGTGCCCTAGTCTAAGCCTAGGGGTGCCCTAGCCTTAGGCAAGGTGAGCCCTAGCCTTAGCCTAAGCCTAGGTGTGCTTTATCCTTAGCCTACGGGTGCCCTAGACTAAGCCTAGGGGTGCCCTAGCCTAATCCTAGGGGTGCCCTAGCCTTAGGCTAGGCGAGCCTTAGCCTCAGCCTAAGCCTAGGGCTGCCCTAGCTTAAGCCTAGGGGTGCCCAAGCCTAAGCCTAGGGGTGCCAAGCCTAAGCCTAAGGGTGCCCCAGCCTAAGCCTAGGGGTTCCCTAGCCTAAGCCTAGGGGTGCCCTAGTCTAAGCCTAGGGGTGCCCTAGCCTTAGGCAAGGTGAGCCCTAGCCTTAGCCTAAGCCTAGGTGTGCTTTATCCTTAGCCTACGGGTGCCCTAGACTAAGCCTAGGGGTGCCCTAGCCTAATCCTAGGGGTGCCCTAGCCTTAGGCTAGGCGAGCCTTAGCCTCAGCCTAAGCCTAGGGCTGCCCTAGCTTAAGCCTAGGGGTGCCCAAGCCTAAGCCTAGGTCTGTCCTAGCCTAAGCCTAGGGGTGCCCTAGCCTTAGGCTAGGCGAGCCCTAGCATTAGTCTAAGCCTAGGGGTGCCCTAGCCTAAGCCTAGGGGTGCCCTAGCCTAAGCTTAGGGGTGCCTTAGCCTAAGCCTAGGGGTGCCCAGGCCTAAGCCTAGGGGTGCCCTAGCCTAAGCCTAGGGCTGCCCTAGCCTAAGCCTAGGGGTGCCCAAGCCTAAGCCTAGGGGTGCAAAGCCTAAACCTAGGGGTGCCCTAGCCTAAGCCTAGGGGTGCCCTAGCCTAAAACTAGGGCTGCCCTTGCCTAAGCCTAGGGGTGCCCAAGCTTAAGCGTAGGGGTGCCAAGCCTAAGCCTAGGGGTGCCCTAGCCTAAGCTTAGGTCTGTCCTAGCCTAAGCCTAGGGGTGCCCTAGCCTAAACCTAGGGGTGCCCTAGTCTTAGGCTAGGGGTTTCCTAGTCTAAGCCTTGGGTTTGCCCTTGTCTAAGCCTAGGGTTGCCCTAGCCTTAGGCTAGGTGAGCCCTACCCTTAGCCTAAGCCTAGGGGTGCCCTAGCCAAAGCCTAGGGGTGCCCTAGCCTAAGCCTAGTGGTGCCTTAGCCTAAGCCTAGCGGTGCCCTAGCCTGAGGCTAGGCGAGCCCTAGCCTTAGCCTAAGCCTAGGGGTGCCCTAGCCTAAGCCTTTGGGTGCCCTAGCCTGAGCCTCGGGGTGCCCTAGCCTGAGCCTACGGGTGCCCTAACCTGAGGCTAGGGGAGCCCTAACGTTAGTCTAGCCTAGGATTGCCCTAGCCTAAGTCTAGGGGTGCCATAGCCTGAGTCTAGTAGTGCACTAGCCTGAGACAAGGGGAGCCGCAGCCATAGCCTAAGACTAGGGGAGCCCTAGATTAAGCCTGGGGGTGCCCTAGCCTAAGCCTAGGGGTGCCCTAGCCTGAGGATACGGGAGCCCTAGACTTAGCCTAAGCATAGGATTGTCCTAGCCTAAACTAACGGGTGCCCTAGCCTGAGTCTAGGGGTGCCCTTGCCTGAGGCTAGGGGAGGCCTTACCTTAGTCTAAGTGTAGGGGTGCCCTAGCCTAAGCCTAGGGGTGCCCTAGCCTAAGCCTAGGGGAGCCCTAGCCTTAGTCTACCGGTTCCCTGGCCTAAGCCTAGGGGTGCCCTAGCCTAAGCTTAGGTTAGCCCTAGCCTTAGCCTAAGCCTAGGGGTGGCCTAGCCTAAGCCTAGGGGTGCCCTAGCCTAAGCCTAGGAGTGCCCTAGCCTAAGCCTAGAGGTGCCCTAGCCTTAGGCTAGGGGAGCCCTATCCTTAGCCTAAGCTTGGGGTGCCTTAGCCTAAGCCTAGGGGTGCCATAGCTTTAGTACAGGGGTGCCCTAGCCTAAGCCTAGGTGTGCCCTAGCCTAAGCCTAGAGGTGCCCTAGCCTTAGGCTAGGGGAGCCCTAACCTTTTCCTAAGCCAAGGGGTGCCCTAGCCTAAGCCTCGGGGTGACCTAGCCTGAGCCTAGGGGTGCCGTAGCCTTCGGCTAGGGGAGCCCTAGCCTTAGCCTAAGCCTAGGGGTGCCTTAGTCTAAGCCTAGGGGTGCCCTAGACTGAGCCTAGGGGAGCCCTATCATTAACCTAAGCATAGGATTGTCCTAGCCTAAGCTAACGGGTGCCCTAGCCTGAGTCTAGGGGTGCCCTTGCCTGAGGCTAGGGGAGGCGTTACCTTAGTCTAAGTGTAGGGGTGCCCTAGCCTAAGCCTAGGGGTGCCCTAGCCTAAGCCTAGGGGAGCCCTAGCCTTAGTCTAGCGGTTCCCTGGCCTAAGCGTAGGGGTGCCCTAGCCTAAGCCTAGGTTATCCCTAGCCTTAGCCTAAGCCTAGGGGTGGCCTAGCCTAAGCCTAGGGGTGCCGTAGCCTAAGCCTAGGGGTGCCCTAGCCTAAGCCTAGAGGTGCCCTAGCCTTAGGCTAGGGAAGCCCTATCCTTAGCCTAAGCTTAGGGGTGCCTTAGCCTAAGCCTAGGGGTGCCATAGCTTTAGTATAGGGGTGCCCTAGCCTAAGCCTAGGGGTGCCCTAGCCTAAGCCTAGAGGTGCCCTAGCCTTAGGCTAGGGGAGCCCTAACCTTTTCCCAAGCCAAGGGGTGCCCTAGCCTAAGCCTCGGGGTGCCCTAGCCTGAGCCTAGGGGTGCCGTAGCCTTCGGCTAGGGGAGCCCTAGCCTTAGCCTAAGCCTAGGGGTGCCCTAGTCTAAGCCTAGGGGTGCCCTAGACTGAGCCTAGGGGACCCCTATCATTAACCTAAGCCTAGGATTGCCCTAGCCTAAGCTTAGGGGTGCCCTAGCCTGAGTTTAGGGGTGCCCTAGCCTAAGGCTAGGGGAGCCGTTGCCTTAGCATAAGTCTAGGGGTGCCCTAGCCAAGCCTAGGGGTGCACTAGCCTAAGCCTAGGGGTGCCCTAGCCTTAGGCTAGGGGTTCCCTAGCCTGAGCCTACGGGTGCCATAGCCTGAGGCTGGGGAGCCCTAGCCTTAGTCTAGCCTAGGATTGCCCTAGCCTAAGCCTAGGGTGCCATAGCCTGAGTCTAGGGGTGCCCCAGCCTGACTAGGGGAGTCGTAGCCTTAGCTTAAGCCTAGGCGTGCCCCAGCCTAAGCCTAGGGGTGCCCTAGCCTAAGCCTAGGGGCGCCCTAGCCTAAACCTAGGGGTGCCCTAGCCTAAGCTTAGGGGTGCCCTAGCCTTAGGCTAGGGGAGCCCTAGCCTTAGCCTAAGCCTAGGCGTGCCCTATCCTTAGGCTAGGGGAGTCCTCGCCTTAGCCGAAGCCTAGGGGTGCCCTAGCCTAAGCCTAGGGGTGCCCTAGCCTAAGCCTAGGGGTGCCTAGCCTAAGCATAGGGGTGCCCTAACCTAAGCCTAGGGGTTCCATACCTAAGCCTAGGGATGCCCTAGCCTAAGCCTAGGGGTGCCCTAGCCTTAGGTTGGGAAGCCCTAGCCTTAGCCTAAGCCTAGGGGTGCACTAGCCTAAGCCTCGTGGTGCCCTAGCCTAAGCCTAGTGGTGTCCTAGCCTAAGCCTAGGGGTGCCCTAGCTTAAGCCTAGGGGTGCCCTAGCCTAAGCCTAGGGGTGCCCTAGTCTAAGCCTAAGGGTGCCCTAGCCTTAGACTAAGGGAGCCCAAGCCTTAGCCTAAGCCTATGGGTGCCCTAGCCTAAGCCTACGGGTGCCCTAGCCTAAGCCTAGGAGTGCCCTAGCCTAAGCCTAGGGGTGCCCTAACCTTAGGCTCGGGGAGCCCTAGCCTTAGCCTAATACTAGGGGTGCCTTAGCCTAAGCCTAGGGGTGCCCTAGCCCAAGCCTATGGGTGCCCTAGCCTTAGGCTAAGGGAGCCATAAACTTAGCCTAAGCCTTGGGGTGCCCTAGCCTAAGCCTAGGGGTGCACTAGCCTAAACTTAGAGGTGCCCTAGCCTTAGGCTAGGGTAGCCCTAGCTTTAGCCTAAGCCTAGGGGTGCCCTAGCCTAAGCCTAGGGGTGCCCTAGCCTAAGCCTAGGGGTGCCCTAACCTAAGCCTAGGGGTGCACTAGCCTAAGCCTAGAGGTTCCCTAGCCTAAGCCTAGGGGTGCCCTAGTCTAAGCCTAGGGGTGCCCTAGCCTTAGGCAAGGTGAGCCCTAGCCTTAGCCTACGCCAAGGTGTGCCCTATCCTTGGCCTACGGGTTCCCTAGACTAAGCCTAGGGGTGCCCTAGCCTAATCCTAGGGGTGCCCTCGCCTTAGGCTAGGCGAGCCTTAGCCTCAGCCTAAGCCTAGGGCTGCCCTAGCTTAAGCCTAGGGGTGCCCAAGCCTAAGCCTAGGGGTGCCAAGCCTAAGCCTAAGGGTGCCCCAGCCTAAGCCTAGGGGTGCCATAGCCTAAGCCTAGGGCTGCCCTTGCCTAAGCCTAGGGGTGCCCAAGCCTAAGCATAGGGGTGCCAAGCCTAAGCCTAGGGGTGCCCTAGCCTAAGCCTAGGCCTGTCCTATCCTAAGCCTAGGGGTGCCCTAGCCTTAGGCTAGGCGAGCCCTAGCCTTAGCCTAAGCCTAGGGGTGCCGTAGCCTAAGCCTAGGGGTGCCCAAGCCTAAGCTTAGGGGTGCCCTAGCCGAAGCCTAGGGGTGCCCAGGCCTAAGCCTAGGGGTGCCCTAGCCTAAGCCTAGGGCTGCCCTAGCCTAAGCCTAGGGGTGCCCAAGCCTAAGCCTAGGGGTGCCAAGCCTAAGCCTAGGGGTGCCCTAGCCTAAGCCTAGGGGTGCCCTAGCCTAAGCCTAGGGCTGCCCTTGCCTAAGCCTAGGGGTGCCCAAGCTTAAGCGTAAGGGTGCCAAGCCTAAGCCTAGGGGTGCCCTAGCCTACGCCTAGGTCTGTCCTAGCCTAAGCCTAGGGGTGCACTAGCCTAAACCTAGGGGTGCCCTAGTCTTAGGCTAGGGGTATCCTAGTCTAAGCTTGGGTTTGCCCTTGTCTAAGCCTAGGGTTGCCCTAGCCTAAGCCTAGTGGTGCCCTAGCCTAAGCCTAGGGGTGCCCTAGCCTGAGGCTAGGGGAGCCCTAGCCTTAGCCTAAGCCTAGGGGTGCCCTAGCCTAAGCCTAGGGGTGCCCTAGCCTAAGCCAAGTGGTGCCCTAGCCTAAGCCTAGGGGTGCCCTAGCCTGAGGCTAGGCGAGCCCTAGCCTTAGCCTAAGCCTAGGGGTGCCCTAGCCTAAGCATTTGGGTGCCCTAGCCTGAGCCTCGGGGTGCCCTAGCCTGAGCCTACGGGTGCCCTAACCTGAGGCTAGGGGAGCCCTAACGTTAGTCTAGCCTAGGATTGCCCTAGCCTAAGTCTAGGGGTGCCATAGCCTGAGTCTAGTAGTGCACTAGCCTGAGGCAAGGGGAGCCGCAGCCATAGCCTAAGACTAGGGGAGCCCTAGCCTAAGCCTGGGGGTGCCCTAGCCTAAGCCTAGGGGTGCCCTAGCCTGAGGATACGGGAGCCCTAGACTTAGCCAAAGCATTGGATTGTCCTAGCCTAAGCTAACGGGTGCCCTAGCCTGAGTCAAGGGGTGCCCTTGCCTGAGGCTAGGGGAGGCGTTACCTTAGTCTAAGTGTAGGGGTGCCCTAGCCTAAGCCTAGGGGAGCCCTAGCCTTAGTCTAGCGGTTCCCTGGCCTAAGCCTAGGGGTGCCCTAGCCTAAGCCTAGGTTAGCCCTAGCCTTAGCCTAAGCCTAGGGGTGGCCTAGCCTAAGCCTAGGGGTGCCCTAGCCTAAGCCTAGGGGTGCCCTAGCCTAAGCCTAGGGGTGCCGAGCCTAAGCATAGGGGTGCCCTAACCTAAGCCTAGGGGTTCCATACCTAAGACTAGGGGTGCCCGAGCCTAAGATTGGGGCGCACTAGCCTTAGGCTAGGGAAGCCCTAGCCTTAGCCTAAGCCTAGGGGTGCACTAGCCTAAGCCTCGGGGTGCCCTAGCCTAAGCCTAGTGGTGTCCTAGCCTAAGCCTAGGGGTGCCCCAGCTTAAGCCTAGGGGTGCCCTAGCCTAAGCCTAGGGGTGCCCTAGTCTAAGCCTAAGGGTGCCCTAGCCTTAGACTAAGGGAGCCCAAGCCTTAGCCTAAGCCTATGGGTGCCCTAGCCTAAGCCTACGGGTGCCCTAGCCTAAGCCTAGGAGTGCCCTAGCCTAAGCCTAGGGGTGCCCTAACCTTAGGCTCGGGGAGCCCTAGCCTTAGCCTAATACTAGGGGTGCCTTAGCCTAAGCCTAGGGGTGCCCTAGCCCAAGCCTATGGGTGCCCTAGCCTTAGGCTAAGGGAGCCATAAACTTAGCCTAAGACTTGGGGTGCCCTAGCCTAAGCCTAGGGGTGCACTAGCCTAAACTTAGAGGTGCCCTAGCCTTAGGCTAGGGTAGCCCTAGCTTTAGCCTAAGCCTAGGGGTGCCCTAGCCTCAGCTTACGGGTGCCCTAGCCTCAGCCTTGGGGTGCCCTAGCCTAAACCTAGGGGTGCCCTAGCCTAAGGCTAGGGGTGCCCAACCAAAGCCTAGGGGTGCCCTAGCCTAAGCCTAGAGGTGCCCTAGCCTTAGGCTAGGGGAGCGCTAACCTTAGCGTAAGCCTAGGGGTGCCTTAGCCTAAGCCTTGGGGTTCCCTAGCCTAAGCCTAGGTGTGCACTAGCCTTAGGCTAGGGGAACCCTAGCCGTAGCCTAAGCCTAGGGGTGCCCTAGCCTTAGGCTATGGTAGCCCTAGCCTTAGAATAAGCCTAGGGGTGCCCTAGCCTCAGCTTAGGGGTGCCCTAGCCTCAGCCTAGGTGTGCCCAGCCTAAGCCAAGGGGTGCCCTAGCATAACCCTAGGGGTGCCGTAGCCTAAGCCTAGGAGTCCCCTAGCCTTAGCCTAAGCCTAGGGGTGCCCTATCCTAAGCCTATGGGTGCCCAACCCTAAGCCTAGGGTGCCCTAGCCTTAGGCTAGGGGAGCCCTAGCCTTAGCCTAACCCTCGGGGTGCCGGAGCCTAAGCCTAGGGGTGCCCTGGCCTAAGCCTAGGGGTGCCCTGGCCTAAGCTTAGGGGTGCCCTAGCCTTAGGCTAGGGGATCCCTAGCCTTAACCTAAGCCTAGGGGTGCCCCAGCCTAAGCCTAGGGGTGCTCTAGCCTTAGGTTAGGGGAGCCCTAGCCTTAGCCTAAGCCTAGGTGTGCCCTAGTCTAAGCCTAGGGGTGATCTAGCCTGAGGCTAGGGGAGCCCTAGCCTGAGGATACGGGAGTCCTAGCGTTAGTCTACCCTAGGATTGCCCTAGCCTAAGCCTAGGGGTGCTCTAGCCTTAGGCTAGGGGAGCCCTAGCCTTAGCCTAAGCCTAGGGGTGCCCTAGCCTAAGTCTAGGGGTGCTCTAGCCTTAGGCTCGGGGAGCCCTAGCCTTAGCCTAAGCCTAGGGGTGCCATAGCCTAAGCCTAAGGTGCCCTAGCCTGAGCCTAGGGGTGCCTTAGCCTAAGCCTAGGGGTACCCTAGCCTGAGCCTACGGGTGCCCTAGCCTGAGGATAGGGGAGCCCTAGCGTTAGTCAAACCTAGGATTGCCCTAGCCTAAGCCTAGGGGTGCCATAGCCTGAGTCTAAGGGTGCCGTAACCTGAGGCTACGGGAGCCGTAGCCTTAGCTTAAGCCTAGGGGTGCCATAGCCTAAGCCTAGGGGTGCCCTAGCCTAAGCCTAAGGGTGCCCTAGCCTAAGCTTAGGGGTGCCCTAGCCTAAGCCTAGGGGTGCCCTAGCCTAAGCCTAGGGGTGCCCTAGCGTAAGCCTAGGGGTGCCCTAGACAAAGCCTAGAGGTGCCCTAGCCTAAGCCTAGGTCTGCCCTATCCTAAGGCTAGTGGTGCCCTAGCCTTAGGTTAGGCGAGCCCTAGCCTTAGCCTAAGCCTAGGGCTGCACTAGCCTAAGCAAAGGGGTGCCCCAGCCTAAGCCTAGGGGTGCCCTAGACTAAGCCTAGGGGTGCCCTAGCCTAAGCCTAGGGGTGCCCTAGCCTTAGGCTAGGAGAGCCCTAGACTTAGCCTAAGACTAGGGGTGCCCTAGCCTAAGCCTAGGGGTGCCCTAGACTGAGCCTAGGGGTGCCCTAGCCTTAGGTTAGGGGAGCCCTAACCTTAGCCTAAGCCTAGGGGTGCCCTAGCCTAAGCCTAGGGGTGCCCTAGCCTAAGCCTAGGGGTGCCGTAGACTGAGCCTAGGGGTGCCCTAGCCTTAGGCTAGGGAGGCCCTAACCTTAGCCTAAGCCTAGGGGTGCCATAGCCTAAGTCTAGGGGTGCCCTAGCCTAAGCCTTGGGGTGCCCTAGCCTAAGCCTATGGTTGCCCTAGCCTTAGGCTAGGGGAGCCCTAGCCTAAGCCTAAGCCTAGGGGTGCCCTAGCCTAAGCCTAGGGGTGCCCTAGCCTAAACCTAGGGGTGCCCTAGCCTTAGGGTAGGCGAGCCCTAGCCTTAGCCTAGGTCTGTCCTAGCCTAAGCCTAGAGGTGCCCTAGCCTAAGCCTATGGCTGCCCCAGCCTAAGCCTAGGGGTGCCAAGCCTAAGCCTGGGGTGCCCTAGCCTAAGCCTAGGTCTGTCCTAGCCTAAGCCAAAGGGTGCCCTAGCCTAAGCCTAGGGGTGCCCTAGCCTAAGCCTAGGGCTGCCCTAGCCTAAGCCTAGGGGTGCCCTAGCCTAAGCCTAGGGGTGCCCTAGCCTTAGGCTAGGCGAGCCCTAGCCTTAGCCTAAGCCTAGGGCTGCCCTAGCCTAAGCCTAGGGGTGCCCAAACCTAAGCCTAGGTGTGCCAAGCCTAAGCCTAGGGGTGCCCTAGCCTAAGCCAAGGGGTGCCCTAGCCTAAGCCTAGGACTGCCCTAGCCTTAGTCTAGGGGATCCCTAGCCTTAGCCTAAGCCTAGGGGTGCCCTAGCCTAAGCCAAGGGGTGCCCTAGCCTAAGCCTAGGGTGCCATAGCCTGAGTCTCGGGGTGCCCCAGCCTGACTAGGGGAGTCGTAGCCTTAGCCTAAGCCTAGGCGTGCCCCAGCCTAAGCCTAGGGGTGCCCTAGCCTAAGCCTAGGGGTGCCATAGCCTGAGTTTAGTAGTGCACTAGCCTGACGCAAGGGGAGCCGCAGCCATAGCCTAAGACTAGGGGAGCCCTAGCCTAAGCCTGGGGGTGCCCTAGCCTAAGCCTAGGGGTGCCCTAGCCTGAGGATAGGGGAGCCCTAGACTTAGCCTAAGCGCAGGATTGTCCTAGCCTAAGCTAACGGGTGCCCTAACCTGAGTCTAGGGGTGCCCTTGCCTGAGGCTAGGGGAGGCGTTGACTTAGTCTAAGTGTACGGGTGCCGTAGCCTAAGCCTAGGGGTGCCCTAGCCTAAGCCTAGGGGTGCCCTAGCCTTAGTCTAGCGGTTCCCTAGCCTAAGCCTAGGGGTGCCCTAGCCTAAGCCTAGGTTAGCCCTAGCCTTAAACTAAGCCTAGCGGTGGCCTAGCCTAAGCCTAGGGGTGCCCTAGCCTAAGCCTAGGGGTACCCGAGCTAAGCTTAGGGGTGCCATAGCCTTAGTCTAGGGGTGCACTAGCCTGAGGCTAGGGGAGCCGTAGCCTTAGCCTAAGCCTACGGGAGCCCTAGCTTAAGCCTAGGGGTGCCCTAGCCTAAGCCTAGGGGTGCCCTAGCCTAACACTAGGGGTGCCCTAGCCTTAGGCTAGGGGAGCCCTAACCTTTTCCTAAGCCAAGGGGTGCCCTAGCCTAAGCCTCGGGGTGCCCTAGCCTGAGCCTAGGGGTGCCGTAGCCTTAGGCTAGGGGAGCCCTAGCCTTAGCCTAAGCCTAGGGGTGCCCTAGTCTAAGCCTAGGGGTGCCCTAGACTGAGACTAGGGGAGCCCTAGCATTAGCCTAAGCCTAGGATTGCCCTAGCCTAAGCTTAGGGGTGCCCTAGCCTGAGTTTAGGGGTGCCCTAGCCTGAGGCTAGGGGAGCCGTTGCTTTAGCCTAAGTCTAGGGGTGCCCTAGCCTAAGCCTAGGGGTGCCCTAGCCTAAGCCTAGGGGTGCCCTAGCCTTAGGCTAGGGGTTCCCTAGCCTGAGCATACGGGTGCCCTAGCCTGAGGCTAGGGGAACCCTAGCCTTAGTCTAGCCTAGGATTGCCCTAGCCTAAGCATAGGGTGCCATAGCCTGAGTCTAGGGGTGACCCAGCCTGACTAGGGGAGCCGTAGCCTTACCCTAAGCCTAGGCGTGCCCCAGCCTAAGCCTAGGGGTGCCCTAGCCTAAGCCTAGGGGTGCCCTAGCCTTAGGCCAGGGAACCCTAGCCTTAGCCTTAGCCTAGGGGCGCCCTAGCCTAAACCTAGGGGTGCCCTAGCCTAAGCTTAGGGGTGCCCTAGCCTTAGGCTAGGGGAGTCCTCGCCTTAGCCGAAGCCTAGGCGTGCCCTATCCTTAGGCTTGGGGAGTCCTCGCCTTAGCCGAAGCCTAGGGGTGCCCTAGCCTAAGCCTAGGGGTGCCCTAGCCTAAGCCTAGGGGTGCCTAGCCTAAGACTAGGGGTGCCTAGCCTAAGCTTAGGGGTGCCCTAGCCTAAGCCTAGGGGTGCCCTAGCCTAAGCCTAGGGATGCCCTAGCCTAAGCCTAGGGGTGCCCTAGCCTAAGCCTAGGGGTGCCCTAGCCTAAGCCTAGGGATGCCCTAGCCTTAGGCTAGGGAAGCCCTAGCCTTAGCCTAAGCATAGGGGTGCACTAGCCTAAGCCTAGGGGTGCACTAGCCTAAGCCTAAGGGTGCCCTAACCTAAGCCTAGGGGAGCCCTAGCCTTAGGCTATGGGAGCCCTAGCCTTGGCCTAAGCCTAGGGGTGCCCTAGCCTAAGCCTAGTGGTGTCGTAGCCTAAGCCTAGGGGTGCCCTAGCCTAAGCCTAGGGGTGCCCTAGCCTAAGCCTAGGGGTGCCCTAGTCTAAGCCTAAGGGTGCCCTAGCCTTAGACTAAGGGAGCCCAAGCCTTAGCCTAAGCCTAGGGGTGCCATAGCCTAAGCCTAGGGGTGCCCTAGCCTAAGCCTACGGGTGCCCTAGCCTAAGCCTAGGAGTGCCCTAGCCTAAGCCTAGGGGTGCCCTAGCCTTAGGCTCGGGGAGCCCTAGCCTTATCCTAATCCTAGGGGTGCCCTAGCCTAAGCCTAAAGGTGCCCTAGCCCAAGCTTATGGGTACCCTAGCCTTAGGCTAAGGGAGTCATAGACTTAGCCTAAGCCTAGGGCTGCCCTAGCCTAAGCGTAGGGCTGCCCTAGCCTAAGCCTAGGAGTGCCCTAGCCTAAACCTAGGGGTGCCCTAGCCAAAGCATAGGGGTGCTGAAGCCTAAGCCTAGGGGTGCCCTAGACTTAGGCTAGGGGAGCCCTAACCTTATCCTAAGACTAGGGGTGCCCTAGCCTAAGCCTAGGGGTGCCCTAGCCTAAGCCTAGGGCTGCCCTAGCCTAAGGATAGGGGTGCCCTAACCCAAGCCTCGGGCTGCCCTAGCCTAAGCCTAGGAGTGCCCTAGCCTAAGCCTAGGGTGCCCTAGCCAAAGCCTAGTTGTGCCCTAGCCTAAGCATAGAGGTGCCCTAGCCTTAGGCAAGGGGAGCCATAACCTTAGGGTAAGCCTAGGGGTGCCTTAGCCTAAGCCTTGGGGTGCCCTAGCCTAAGCCTACGGGTGCCCTAGCCTAAACCTAAGCCTAGTGGTGCCCTAGCCTAAGCCTAGGGGTGCCCTAGCCTAAGCTTAGAGGTGCCCAAGCCTTAGGCTAGGGTAGCCCTAGCTTTAGCCTAAGCCTAGGGGTGCCCTAGCCTCAGCTTAGGGGTGCCCTAGCCTCAGCCTTTGGGTGCCCTAGCCTAAGCCTAGGGTTGCCCTTGCCAAAGCCTAGGGGTGCCCTAGCCTAAGCCTAGAGGTCCCTAGCCTTAGGTTAGGGGAGCCCTAACCTTAGCCTAAGCCTTGGGGTGCCCTAGCCTAAGCCTAGGGGTGCCCTAGCCTTAGGCTAGGGGAACCCTAGCCTTAGCCTAAGCCTAGGGATGCCCTAGGCTAAGCCTATGGGTGCCCTAGCCTTAGGCTATGGTAGTCCTAGCCTTAGAATAAGCCTAGGGGTGCCCTAGCCTCAGCTTAGGGGTGCCCTAGCCTCAGCCTAGGGGTGCCCAGCCTAAGCCAAGGGGTGCCCTAGCCTAAGCCTATTGTTGCCCTAGCCTAAGCCTAGTGGTACCTCATCCTAAGCCTAGGGGTGACCTAGCCTTAGCCTAACCTAGGGGTGCCCTAGCCTAAGCCTAGGGGTGCCTTCGCCTAAGCCTAGGCATGCCCTAGCATAAGCCTGGGGTGCCGTAGCCTAAGCCTTGGAGTCCCCTAGCCTTAGCCTAAGCCTAGGGGTGCCCTATCCTAAGCCTATAGGTGCCCAACCCTAAGCCTAGGGTGCCCTAGCCTTAGGTTAGGGGAGCCCTAGCCTTAGCCTAACCCTCGGGGTGCCGGAGCCTAAGCCTAGGGGTGCCCTGGCCTAAGCCTAGGGGTGCCCTGGCCTAAGCCTAGTGGGGCCCTAGCCTTAGGCTAGGGGATCCCTAGCCTTAACCTAAGCCTAGGTGTGCCCTAGCCTAAGCCTAGGAGTGCTCTAGCCTTAGGCTAGGGGAGCCCTAGCCTTAGCCTAAGCCTAGGGGTGCCCTAGCCTAAGCCTAGGGGTGAGCTAGCCTGAGGCTAGGGGAGCCCTAGCCTGAGGATACGGGAGTCCTAGCGTTAGTCTAGCCTAGGATTGCCCTAGCCTAAGCCTAGGGGTGCTCTAGCCTTAGGCTAGGGGAGCCCTAGCCTTAGCCTAAGCCTAGGGGTGCCCTAGCCTAAGCCTAGGGGTGCTCTAGCCTTAGGCTAGGGGAGCCCTAGCCTTAGCCTAAGCCTAGGGGTGCCATAGCCTAAGCCTTGGGTGCCCTAGCCTGAGCCTAGGGGTGCCCTAGCCTAAGCCTACAGGTGCCCTAGCCTGAGGATAGGGGAGCCCTAGCGTTAGTCTAGCCTAGTATTGCCCTAGCATAAGCCTAGGGGTGTAATAGCCTGAGTATAGGGGTGCAGTAGCCTGAGGCTAGGGGAGCCGTAGCCTTTGCCTAAGTCTAGGGGAGCCCTAGCTAAAACTCAGTGGTGCCCTAGCCTTAGCCTAGGGGTGCCCTAGCCTAAGCCAAGGGGTGCCCTAGCCTTAGGCTAGGTGACCCCTAACCTTTTCCAAAGGCTAGAGGTACCCTAGTCTACGCCTAGTGGTGCCCTACCCTAAGCCTAGGGGTGCCCAAGCCTAAGCCTAGGGGTGCCAAGCCTTAGCCTAGGGGTGCCCTAGCCTAAGCCTAGGTCTGTCCTAGCCTAAGCCTAGGGGTGCCCTAGTGTTAGGATAGGCGAGCCCTAGCCTTAGCCTAAGCCTAGGGGTGCACTAGCCTAAGCCTAGGGGTGCCCTAGCCTAAGCCTAGGGGTGCCCTAGCCTTAGGCTAGGGGTTCTCTAGCCTAAGCCTAGGGGTGCCCTAGTCTAAGCCTAGGGCTGCCCTAGCCTTAGGCTAGGTGAGCCCTTGCCTTAGCCTAAGCCTAGGGTTCCCTAGCCTAAGCCTAGGGCTGCCCTAGTCTAAGCCTAGGGGTGCCCTATCCTACGCCTAGGGGTGCCCTAGTCTAAGCCTAGAGGTGCCTTAGCCTTAGGCTAGGTGAGCCTTAGCCTTAGGCTAGGTGAGCCCTAGCCTTAGCCTAAGCCTAGGGCTGCCCTAGCCTAAGCATATGGGTGCCCTAGCCTAAGCCTAAGGGTGCCCTAGCCTTAGGCTAGGGGAGCACTAGCCTTAGCCTAATCCTAGGGGTGCCTGAGCCTAAGCCTAGGGGTGCCCTAGCCTAACCCTAGGGGTGCCCTAGCCTGAGCCTTGGGGTGCCGTAGCCTTAGGCGAGGGGAGCCCTAGCCTTAGTCTAGCCTAGGATTGCCCTAGCCTAAGCCTAGGGGTGCCATAGGCTGAGCCTAGGGCTACCCTAGCCTGAGCCTACGGGTGCCCTAGCCTGAGGATAGGGGAGCCCTAGCGTTAGTCTAGCCTAGGATTGCCCTAGCCTAAGCATGGGGGAGTCATAGCCTGAGTCTAGGGGTGCACTATCCTGTGGCTAGGGGAGCCATAGCCTTATCCTAAGCCTAGGGGAGCCCTAGCTAAAGCCTAGGGGTACCCTAGCCTAATCCTAGGGCTGCCCTTGCCTAAGCCTAGGTGTGCCCAAGCCTAAGCGTAGGGGTGCCAAGCCTAAGCCTAGGGGTGCCCTAGCCTAAGCCTAGGTCTGTCCTAGCCTAAGCCTAGGGGTGCCCTAGCCTAAACCTAGGGGTGCCCTAGCCTTAGGCTAGGGGTTTCCTAGCCTAAGCCTTGGGTTTGCCCTTGTCTAAGCCTAGGGTTGGCCTAGCCTTATGTTAGGTGAGCCCTAGCCTTAGCCTAAGCCTAGGGGTGCCCTACCCTAAGCCTAGGGGTGCCCTAGCCTAAGCCTACGAGTGCCCTAGCCTAAACCTAGGGGTGCCCTAGCCTGAGGCTAGGCGAGCCCTAGCCTTAGCCTAAGCCTAGGGGTGTCCTAGCCTAAGTTTTGGGGTGCCCTAGCCTGAGCCTAGGGGTGCCCTAGCCTGATCCTACGGGTGCCCTAACCTGAGGCTAGGGGAGCCCTAACGTTATTCTAGCCTAGGATTGCCCTAGCCTAAGTCTAGGGGTGCCATAGCCTGAGTTTAGTAGTGCACTAGCCTGAGGCAAGGGGAGCCGCAGCCATAGCCTAAGACTAGGGGAGCCCTAGCCTAAGCCTGGGGGTGCCCTAGCCTAAGCCTAGGGGTGCCCTAGCCTGAGGATAGGGGAGCCCTAGACTTAGCCTAAGCCCAGGATTGTCCTAGCCTAAGCTAACGGGTGCCCTAACCTGAGTCTAGGGGTGCCCTTGCCTGAGGTTAGGGGAGGCGTTGACTTAGTCTAAGTGTACGGGTGCCCTAGCCTAAGCCTAGGGGTGCCCTAGCCTAAGCCTAGGGGTGCCCTAGCCTTAGTCTAGCGGTTCCCTAGCCTAAGCCTAGGGGTGCCCTAGCCTAAGACTAGGTTAGCCCTAGCCTTAGACTAAGCCTAACGGTGGCCTAGCCTAAGCCTAGGGGTGCCCTAGCCTAAGCCTAGGGGTGCCCTAGCTAAGCTTAGGGGTGCCATAGCCTTAGTCTAGGGGTGCACTAGCCTGAGGCTAGGGGAGCCGTAGCCTTAGCCTAAGCCTACGGGAGCCCTAGCTTAAGCCTAGGGGTGCCCTAGCCTAATCCTAGGGGTGCCCTAGCCTAAGACTAGGGGTGCCCTAGCCTTAGGCTAGGGGAGCCCTAACCTTTTCCTAAGCCAAGGGGTGCCCTAGCCTAAGCCTCGGGGTGCCCTAGCCTGAGCCTAGGGGTGCAGTAGCCTTAGGCTAGGGGAGCCCTAGCCTTAGCCTAAGCCTAGGGGTGCCCTAGTCTAAGCCTAGGGGTGCCCTAGACTGAGACTAGGGGAGCCCTAGCATTAGCCTAAGCGTAGGATTGCCCTAGCCTAAGCTTAGGGGTGCCCTAGGCTGAGTTTAGCGGTGCCCTAGCCTGAGGCTAGGGGAACCGTTGCTTTAGCCTAAGTCTAGGGGTGCCCTAGCCTAAGCCTAGGGGTGCCCTAGCCTTAGGCTAGGGGTTCCCTGCCTGAGCATACGGGTGCCCTAGCCTAAAACTAGGGGTGCCCTAGCTTAAGCTTAGGGGTGCCCTAGCCTTAGGCTAGGGGAGCCCTAGCCTTAGCCTAAGCCTAGGCGTGCCCTATCCTTAGGCTAGGGGAGTCCTCGCCTTAGCCGAAGCCTAGGGGTACCCTAGCCTAAGCCTAGGGGTGCCCTAGCCTAAGCCTAGGGGTGCCCTAGCCTAAGCCTAGGGGTGCCTAGCCTAAGCATAGGGGTGCCCTAACCTAAGCCTAGGGGTTCCATACCTAAACCTAGGGGAGCCCTAGCCTAAGCCTAGGGGTGCCCTAGCCTAAGCCTAGGGTTGCCCTAGCCTTAGGCTAGGGAAGCCCTAGCCTTAGCCTAAGCATAGGGGTGCACTAGCCTAAGCCTAGGGGTGCCCTAGCCTAAGCCTAAGGGTGCCCTAACCTAAGCCTAGGGGAGACCTAGCCTTAGGCTATGGGAGCCCTAACCTTAGCCTAAGCCTAGGGCTGCCCTAGCCTAAGCCTAGGGGTGCCCAAGCCTAAGCCTAGGGGTGCCAAGCCTATGCCTAAGGGTGCCCTAGCCTAAGCCTAGGGGTGCCCTAGCCTAAGCCTAGGGCTGCCCTTGCCTAAGCCTAGGGGTGCCCAAGCCTAAGCCTAGGGGTGCCAAGCCTAAGCCTAGGGGTGCCCTAGCCTAAGCCTAGGTCTGTACTAGCCTAAGCCTAGGGGTGCCCTAGCCTAAGCCTAGGGGTGCCCTAGCCTAAGCTTAGGGGTGCCCTAGCCTAAGACTAGGGGTGCCCAGGCCTAAGCCTAGGGGTGCCCTAGCCTAAGCCTAGGGGTGCCCTAGCCTAAGCTTAGGGGTGCCCTAGCCTAAGACTAGGGGTGCCCAGGCCTAAGCCTAGGGGTGCCCAAGCCTAAGCCTAGTTGTGCCAAGCCTAAGCCTAGTGGTGCCCTAGCCTAAGCCAAGGGGTGCCCTAGCCTAAGCCTAGGGGTGCCCTAGCCTTAGGCTAGGCGAACTCTAGCCTTAGCCTAAGCCTAGGGGTGCCCTAGCCTAAGCCTAGGGGTGCCCTAGCCTAAGCCTAGGGGTGCCCTAGCCTAAGCCTAGGGTTGCCCTAGCCTTATGCTAGGCGAGCCCTAGCCTTAGCCTAAGCCTTGTTCTGCCCTACCCTAAGCCTAGGGGTGCCCAAGCCTAAGCCTAGGGGTGCCAAGCCTTAGCCTAGGGGTGCCCTAGCCTAAGCCTAGGTCTGTCCTAGCCTAAGCCTAGGGGTGCCCTAGTGTTAGGATAGGCGAGCCCTAGCCTTAGCCTAAGCCTAGGGGTGCACTAGCCTAAGCCTAGGGGTGCCCTAGCCTAAGCCTAAGAGTGCCCTAGCCTTAGGCTAGGGGTTCTCTAGCCTAAGCCTAGGGGTGCCCTAGTCTAAGCCTAGGGCTGCCCTAGCCTTAGGCTAGGTGAGCCCTTGCCTTAGCCTAAGCCTAGGGTTGCCCTAGCCTAAGCCTAGGGCTGCCCTAGTCTAAGCCTAGGGGTGCCCTAGCCTACGCCTAGGGGTGCCCTAGCCTAAGCCTAGGGGTGCCCTAGTCTAAGCCTAGAGGTGCCTTAGCCTTAGGCTAGGTGAGCCTTAGCCTTAGGCTAGGTGAGCCCTAGCCTTAGCCTAAGCCTAGGGGTGCCCTAGCCTAAGCCTAGGGGTGCCCTAGACTGAGACTAGGGGAGCCCTAGCATTAGCCTAAGCGTAGGATTGCTCTAGCCTAAGCTTAGGGGTGCCCTAGCCTGAGTTTAGCGGTGCCCTAGCCTGAGGCTAGGGGAACCGTTGCTTTAGCCTAAGTCTAGGGGTGCCCTAGCCTAAGCCTAGGGGTGCCTTAGCCTAAGCCTAGGGGTGCCCTAGCCTTAGGCTAGGGGTTCCCTAGCCTGAGCATACGGGTGCCCTAGCCTAAACCTAGGGGTGCCCTAGCTTAAGCTTAGGGGTGCCCTAGCCTTAGGCTAGGGGAGCCCTAGCCTTAGCCTAAGCCTAGGCGTGCCCTATCCTTAGGCTAGGGGAGTCCTCGCCTTAGCCGAAGCCTAGGGGTACCCTAGCCTAAGCCTAGGGGTGCCCTAGCCTAAGCCTAGGGGTGCCCTAGCCTAAGCCTAGGGGTGCCTAGCCTAAGCATAGGGGTGCCCTAACCTAAGCCTAGGGGTTCCATACCTAAGCCTAGGGGAGCCCTAGCCTAAGCCTAGGGGTGCCCTAGCCTAAGCCTAGGGGTGCCCTAGCCTTAGGCTAGGGAAGCCCTAGCCTTAGCCTAAGCATAGGGGTTCCCTAGCCTGAGCATACGGGTGCCCTAGCCTAAGCCTAAGGGTGCCCTAACCTAAGCCTAGGGGAGCCCTAGCCTTAGGCTATGGGAGCCCTAACCTTAGCCTAAGCCTAGGGGTGCCCTAGCCTAAGCCTAGTGGTGCACTAGCCTAAGCCTAGGGGTGCCCTAGCCTGAGGATACGGGAGCCCTAGACTTAGCCTAAGCATAGGATTGTCCTAGCCTAAACTAACGGGTGCCCTAGCCTGAGTCTAGGGGTGCCCTTGCCTGAGGCTAGGGGAGGCGTTACCTTAGTCTAAGTGTAGGGGTGCCCTAGCCTAAGCCTAGGGGTGCCCTAGCCTAAGCCTAGGGGAGCCCTAGCCTTAGTCTAGCGGTTCCCTGGCCTAACCCTAGGGGTGCCCTAGCCTAAGCTTAGGTTAGCCCTAGCCTTAGCCTAAGCCTAGGGGTGGCCTAGCCTAAGCCTAGGGGTGCCCTAGCCTAAGCCTAGGGGTGCCCTAGCCTAAGCCTAGAGGTGCCCTAGCCTTAGGCTAGGGGAGCCCTATCCTTAGCCTAAGCTTGGGGTGCCTTAGCCTAAGCCTAGGGGTGCCAAAGCTTTAGTACAGGGGTGCCTTAGCCTAAGCCTAGGGATGCCCTAGCCTAAGCCTAGAGGTGCCCTAGCCTTAGGCTAGGGGAGCCCTAACCTTTTCCTAAGCCAAGGGGTGCCCTAGCCTAAGCCTCGGGGTTCCCTAGCCTGAGCCTAGGGGTGCCGTAGCCTTCGGCTAGGGGAGCCCTAGCCTTAGCCTAAGCCTAGGGGTGCCCTAGTCTAAGCCTAGGGGTGCCGTAGACTGAGCCTAGGGGAGCCCTATCATTAACCTAAGCATAGGATTGTCCTAGCCTAAGCTAACGGGTGCCCTAGCCTGAGTCTAGGGGTGCCCTTGCCTGAGGCTAGGGGAGGCGTTACCTTAGTCTAAGTGTAGGGGTGCCCTAGCCTAAGCCTAGGGGTGCCCTAGCCTAAGCCTAGGGGAGCCCTAGCCTTAGTCTAGCGGTTCCCTGGCCTAAGCCTAGGGGTGCCCTAGCCTAAGCCTAGGTTATCCCTAGCCTTAGCCTAAGCCTAGGGGTGGCCTAGCCTAAGCCTAGGGGTGCCGTTGCCTAAGCCTAGGGGTGCCCTAGCCTAAGCCTAGAGGTGCCCTAGCCTTAGGCTAGGGGAGCCCTATCCTTAGCCTAAGCTTAGGGGTACCTTAGGCTAAGCCTAGGGGTGCCATAGCTTTAGTATAGGGGTGCCCTAGCCTAAGCCTAGGGGTGCCCTAGCCTAAGCCTAGAGGTGCCCTAGCCTTAGGCTAGGGGAGCCCTAACCTTTTCCAAAGCCAAGGGGTGCCCTAGCCTAAGCCTCGGGGTGCCCTAGCCTGAGCCTAGGGGTGCCGTAGCCTTCGGCTAGGGGAGCCCTAGCCTTAGCCTAAGCCTAGGGGTGCCCTAGTCTAAGCCTAGGGGTGCCCTAGACTGAGCCTAGGGGACCCCTATCATTAACCTAAGCCTAGGATTGCCCTAGCCTAAGCATAGGGGTGCCCTAGCCTGAGTTTAGGGGTGCCCTAGCCTGAGGCTAGGGGAGCCGTTGCCTTAGCATAAGTCTAGGGGTGCCCTAGCCTAAGCCTAGGGGTGCACTAGCCTAAGCCTAGGGGTGCCCTAGCCTTAGGCTAGGGGTTCCCTAGCCTGAGCCTACGGGTGCCATAGCCTGAGGCTGGGGAGCCCTAGCCTTAGTCTAGCCTAGGATTGCCCTAGCCTAAGCCTAGGGTGCCATAGCCTGAGTCTAGGGGTGACCCAGCCTGACTAGGGGAGTCGTAGCCTTAGCCTAAGCCTAGGCGTGCCCCAGCCTAAGCCTAGGGGTGCCCTAGCCTAAGCCTAGGGGCGCCCTAGCCTAAGCCTCGTGGTGCCCTAGCCTAAGCCTAGTGGTGTCCTTGCCTAAGCCTAGGGGTGCCCTAGCTTAAGCCTAGGGGTGCCCTAGCCTAAGCCTAGGGGTGCCCTAGTCTAAGCCTAAGGGTGCCCTAGCCTTAGACTAAGGGAGCCCAAGCCTTAGTCTAAGCCTATGGGTGCCCTAGCCTAAGCCTACGGGTGCCCTAGCCTAAGCCTAGGAGTGCCCTAGCCTAAGCCTAGGGTTGCCCTAACCTTAGGCTCGGGGAGCCCTAGCCTTAGCCTAATACTAGGGGTGCCTTAGCCTAAGCCTAGGGGTGCCCTAGCCCAAGCCTATGGGTGCCCTAGCCTTAGGCTAAGGGAGCCATAAACTTAGCCTAAGCCTTGGGGTGCCCTAGCCTAAGCCTAGGGGTGCACTAGCCTAAACTTAGAGGTGCCCTAGCCTTAGGCTAAGGTAGCCCTAGCTTTAGCCTAAGCCTAGGGGTGCCCTAGCCTAAGCCTAGGGGTGCCCTAGCCTAAGCCTAGGGGTGCCCTAACCTAAACCTAGGGGTGCACTAGCCTAAGCCTAGGGGTTCCCTAGCCTAAGCCTAGGGGTGCCCTAGTCTAAGCCTAGGGGTGCCCTAGCCTTAGGCAAGGTGAGCCCTAGCCTTAGCCTACGCCAAGGTGTGCCCTATCCTTAGCCTACGGGTTCCCTAGACTAAGCCTAGGGGTGCCCTAGCCTAATCCTAGGGGTGCCCTAGCCTTAGGCTAGGCGAGCCTTAGCCTCAGCCTAAGCCTAGGGCTGCCCTAGCTTAAGCCTAGGGGTGCCCAAGCCTAAGCCTAGGGGTGCCAAGCCTAAGCCTAAGGGTGCCCCAGCCTAAGCCTAGGGGTTCCCTAGCCTAAGCCTAGGGGTGCCCTAGTCTAAGCCTAGGGGTGCCCTAGCCTTAGGCAAGGTGAGCCCTAGCCTTAGCCTAAGCCTAGGTGTGCTTTATCCTTAGCCTACGGGTGCCCTAGACTAAGCCTAGGGGTGCCCTAGCCTAATCCTAGGGGTGCCCTAGCCTTAGGCTAGGCAAGCCTTAGCCTCAGCCTAAGCCTAGGGCTGCCCTAGCTTAAGCCTAGGGGTGCCCAAGCCTAAGCCTAGGGGTGCCAAGCCTAAGCCTAAGGGTGCCCTAGCCTAAGCCTAGGGGTGCCCTAGCCTAAGCCTAGGGCTGCCCTTGCCTAAGCCTAGGGGTGCCCAAGCCTAAGCATAGGGGTGCCAAGCCTAAGCTTAGGGGTGCCCTAGCCTAAGCCTAGGTCTGTCCTAGCCTAAGCCTAGGGGTGCCCTAGCCTTAGGCTAGGCGAGCCCTAGCATTAGTCTAAGCCTAGGGGTGCCCTAGCCTAAGCCTAGGGGTGCCCTAGCCTAAGCTTAGGGGTGCCTTAGCCTAAGCCTAGGGGTGCCCAGGCCTAAGCCTAGGGGTGCCCTAGCCTAAGCCTAGGGCTGCCCTAGCCTAAGCCTAGGGGTGCCCAGGCCTAAGCCTAGGGGTGCAAAGCCTAAACCTAGGGGTGCCCTAGCCTAAGCCTAGGGGTGCCCTAGCCTAAAACTAGGGCTGCCCTTGCCTAAGCCTAGGGGTGCCCAAGCTTAAGCGTAGGGGTGCCAAGCCTAAGCCTAGGGGTGCCCTAGCCTAAGCCTAGGTCTGTCCTAGCCTAAGCCTAGGGTGCCCTAGCCTAAACCTAGGGGTGCCCTAGTCTTAGGCTAGGGGTTTCCTAGTCTAAGCCTTGGGTTTGCCCTTGTCTAAGCCAAGGGTTGCCCTAGCCTTAGGCTAGGTGAGCCCTACCCTTAGCCTAAGCCTAGGGGTGCCCTAGCCAAAGCCTAGGGGTGCCCTAGCCTAAGCCTAGTGGTGCCTTAGCCTAAGCATAGCGGTGCCCTAGCCTGAGGCTAGGCGAGCCCTAGCCTTAGCCTAAGCCTAGGGGTGCCCTAGCCTAAGCCTTTGGGTGCCCTAGCCTGAGCCTCGGGGTGCCCTAGCCTGAGCCTACGGGTGCCCTAACCTGAGGCTAGGGGAGCCCTAACGTTAGTCTAGCCTAGGATTGCCCTAGCCTAAGTCTAGGGGTGCCATAGCCTGAGTCTAGTAGTGCACTAGCCTGAGACAAGGGGAGCCGCAGCCATAGCCTAAGACTAGGGGAGCCCTAGATTAAGCCTGGGGGTGCCCTAGCCTAAGCCTAGGGGTGCCCTAGCCTGAGGATACGGGAGCCCTAGACTTAGCCTAAGCATAGGATTGTCCTAGCCTAAACTAACGGGTGCCCTAGCCTGAGTCTAGGGGTGCCCTTGCCTGAGGCTAGGGGAGGCGTTACCTTAGTCTAAGTGTAGGGGTGCCCTAGCCTAAGCCTAGGGGTGCCCTAGCCTAAGCCTAGGGGAGCCCTAGCCTTAGTCTAGCGGTTCCCTGGCCTAAGCCTAGGGGTGCCCTAGCCTAAGCTTAGGTTAGCCCTAGCCTTAGCCTAAGCCTAGGGGTGGCCTAGCCTAAGCCTAGGGGTGCCCTAGCCTAAGCCTAGGGGTGCCCTAGCCTAAGACTAGAGGTGCCCTAGCCTTAGGCTAGGGGAGCCCTATCCTTAGCCTAAGCTTGGGGTGCCTTAGCCTAAGCCTAGGGGTGCCATAGCTTTAGTACAGGGGTGCCCTAGCCTAAGCCTAGGGGTGCCCTAGCCTAAGCCTAGAGGTGCCCTAGCCTTAGGCTAGGGGAGCCCTAACCTTTTCCTAAGCCAAGGGGTGCCCTAGCCTAAGCCTCGGGGTGCCCTAGCCTGAGCCTAGGGGTGCCGTACCCTTCGGCTAGGGGAGCCCTAGCCTTAGCCTAAGCCTAGGGGTGCCTTAGTCTAAGCCTAGGGGTGCCCTAGACTGAGCCTAGGGGAGCCCTATCATTAACCTAAGCATAGGATTGTCCTAGCCTAAGCTAACGGGTGCCCTAGCCTGAGTCTAGGGGTGCCCTTGCCTGAGGCTAGGGGAGGCGTTACCTTAGTCTAAGTGTAGGGGTGCCCTAGCCTAAGCCTAGGGGTGCCCTAGCCTAAGCCTAGGGGAGCCCTAGCCTTAGTCTAGCGGTTCCCTGGCCTAAGCCTAGGGGTGCCCTAGCCTAAGCCTAGGTTATCCCTAGCCTTAGCCTAAGCCTAGGGGTGGCCTAGCCTAAGCCTAGGGGTGCCGTAGCCTAAGCCTAGGGGTGCCCTAGCCTAAGCCTAGAGGTGCCCTAGCCTTAGGCTAGGGGAGCCCTATCCTTAGCCTAAGCTTAGGGGTGCCTTAGCCTAAGCCTAGGGGTGCCATAGCTTTAGTATAGGGGTGCCCTAGCCTAAGCCTAGGGGTGCCCTAGCCTAAGCCTAGAGGTGCCCTAGCCTTAGGCTAGGGGAGCCCTAACCTTTTCCCAAGCCAAGGGGTGCCCTAGCCTAAGCCTCGGGGTGCCCTAGCCTGAGCCTAGGGGTGCCATAGCCTTCGGCTAGGGGAGCCCTAGCCTTAGCCTAAGCCTCGGGGTGCCCTAGCCTGAGCCTAGGGGTGCCATAGCCTTCGGCTAGGGGAGCCCTAGCCTTAGCCTAAGCCTAGGGGTGCCCTAGCCTTAGGCTAGGGGTTCCCTAGCCTGAGCCTACGGGTGCCATAGCCTGAGGCTGGGGAGCCCTAGCCTTAGTCTAGCCTAGGATTGCCCTAGCCTAAGCCTAGGGTGCCATAGCCTGAGTCTAGGGGTGCCCCAGCCTGACTAGGGGAGTCGTAGCCTTAGCCTAAGCCTAGGCGTGCCCCAGCCTAAGCCTAGGGGTGCCCTAGCCTAAGCCTAGGGGCGCCCTAGCCTAAACCTAGGGGTGCCCTAGCCTAAGCTTAGGGGTGCCCTAGCCTTAGGCTAGGGGAGCCCTAGCCTTAGCCTAAGCCTAGGCGTGCCCTATCCTTAGGCTAGGGGAGTCCTCGCCTTAGCCGAAGCCTAGGGGTGCCCTAGCCTAAGCCTAGGTGTGCCCTAACCTTAGGCTCGGGGAGCCCTAGCCTTAGCCTAATACTAGGGGTGCCTTAGCCTAAGCCTAGGGGTGCCCTAGCCCAAGCCTATGGGTGCCCTAGCCTTAGGCTAAGGGAGCCATAAACTTAGCCTAAGCCTTGGGGTGCCCTAGCCTAAGCCTAGGGGTGCACTAGCCTAAACTTAGAGGTGCCCTAGCCTTAGGCTAGGGTAGCCCTAGCTTTAGCCTAAGCCTAGGGGTGCCCTAGCCTAAGCCTAGGGGTGCCCTAACCTAAACCTAGGGGTGCACTAGCCTAAGCCTAGGGGTTCCCTAGCCTAAGCCTAGGGGTGCCCTAGTCTAAGCCTAGGGGTGCCCTAGCCTTAGGCAAGGTGAGCCCTAGCCTTAGCCTACGCCAAGGTGTGCCCTATCCTTAGCCTACGGGTTCCCTAGACTAAGCCTAGGGGTGCCCTAGCCTAATCCTAGGGGTGCCCTAGCCTTAGGCTAGGCGAGCCTTAGCCTCAGCCTAAGCCTAGGGCTGCCCTAGCTTAAGCCTAGGGGTGCCCAAGCCTAAGCCTAGGGGTGCCAAGCCTAAGCCTAAGGGTGCCCCAGCCTAAGCCTAGGGGTTCCCTAGCCTAAGCCTAGGGGTGCCCTAGTCTAAGCCTAGGGGTGCCCTAGCCTTAGGCAAGGTGAGCCCTAGCCTTAGCCTAAGCCTAGGTGTGCTTTATCCTTAGCCTACGGGTGCCCTAGACTAAGCCTAGGGGTGCCCTAGCCTAATCCTAGGGGTGCCCTAGCCTTAGGCTAGGCGAGCCTTAGCCTCAGCCTAAGCCTAGGGCTGCCCTAGCTTAAGCCTAGGGGTGCCCAAGCCTAAGCCTAGGGGTGCCAAGCCTAAGCCTAAGGGTGCCCTAGCCTAAGCCTAGAGGTGCCCTAGCCTAAGCCTAGGGCTGCCCTTGCCTAAGCCTAGGGGTGCCCAAGCCTAAGCATAGGGGTGCCAAGCCTAAGCTTAGGGGTGCCCTAGCCTAAGCCTAGGTCTGTCCTAGCCTAAGCCTAGGGGTGCCCTAGCCTAATCTTAGGGGTGCCTTAGCCTAAGCCTAGGGGTGCCCAGGCCTAAGCCTAGGGGTGCCCTAGCCTAAGCCTAGGGCTGCCCTAGCCTAAGCCTAGGGGTGCCCAAGCCTAAGCCTAGGGGTGCAAAGCCTAAACCTAGGGGTGCCCTAGCCTAAGCCTAGGGGTGCCCTAGCCTAAAACTAGGGCTGCCCTTGCCTAAGCCTAGGGGTGCCCAAGCTTAAGCGTAGGGGTGCCAAGCCTAAGCCTAGGGGTGCCCTAGCCTAAGCCTAGGTCTGTCCTAGCCTAAGCCTAGGGGTGCCCTAGCCTAAACCTAGGGGTGCCCTAGTCTTAGGCTAGGGGTTTCCTAGTCTAAGCCTTGGGTTTGCCCTTGTCTAAGCCAAGGGTTGCCCTAGCCTTAGGCTAGGTGAGCCCTACCCTTAGCCTAAGCCTAGGGGTGCCCTAGCCAAAGCCTAGGGGTGCCCTAGCCTAAGCCTAGTGGTGCCTTAGCCTAAGCCTAGCGGTGCCCTAGCCTGAGGCTAGGCGAGCCCTAGCCTTAGCCTAAGCCTAGGGGTGCCCTAGCCTAAGCCTTTGGGTGCCCTAGCCTGAGCCTCGGGGTGCCCTAGCCTGAGCCTACGGGTGCCCTAACCTGAGGCTAGGGGAGCCCTAACGTTAGTCTAGCCTAGGATTGCCCTAGCCTAAGTCTAGGGGTGCCATAGCCTGAGTCTAGTAGTGCACTAGCCTGAGACAAGGGGAGCCGCAGCCATAGCCTAAGACTAGGGGAGCCCTAGATTAAGCCTGGGGGTGCCCTAGCCTAAGCCTAGGGGTGCCCTAGCCTGAGGATACAGGAGCCCTAGACTTAGCCTAAGCATAGGATTGTCCTAGCCTAAACTAACGGGTGCCCTAGCCTGAGTCTAGGGGTGCCCTTGCCTGAGGCTAGGGGAGGCGTTACCTTAGTCTAAGTGTAGGGGTGCCCTAGCCTAAGCCTAGGGGTGCCCTAGCCTAAGCCTAGGGGAGCCCTAGCCTTAGTCTAGCGGTTCCCTGGCCTAAGCCTAGGGGTGCCCTAGCCTAAGCTTAGGTTAGCCCTAGCCTTAGCCTAAGCCTAGGGGTGGCCTAGCCTAAGCCTAGGGGTGCCCTAGCCTAAGCCTAGGGGTGCCCTAGCCTAAGCCTAGAGGTGCCCTAGCCTTAGGCTAGGGGAGCCCTATCCTTAGCCTAAGCTTGGGGTGCCTTAGCCTAAGCCTAGGGGTGCCATAGCTTTAGTACAGGGGTGCCCTAGCCTAAGCCTAGGGGTGCCCTAGCCTAAGCCTAGAGGTGCCCTAGCCTTAGGCTAGGGGAGCCCTAACCTTTTCCTAAGCCAAGGGGTGCCCTAGCCTAAGCCTCGGGGTGCCCTAGCCTGAGCCTAGGGGTGCCGTACCCTTCGGCTAGGGGAGCCCTAGCCTTAGCCTAAGCCTAGGGGTGCCTTAGTCTAAGCCTAGGGGTGCCCTAGACTGAGCCTAGGGGAGCCCTATCATTAACCTAAGCATAGGATTGTCCTAGCCTAAGCTAACGGGTGCCCTAGCCTGAGTCTAGGGGTGCCCTTGCCTGAGGCTAGGGGAGGCGTTACCTTAGTCTAAGTGTAGGGGTGCCCTAGCCTAAGCCTAGGGGTGCCCTAGCCTAAGCCTAGGGGAGCCCTAGCCTTAGTCTAGCGGTTCCCTGGCCTAAGCCTAGGGGTGCCCTAGCCTAAGCCTAGGTTATCCCTAGCCTTAGCCTAAGCCTAGGGGTGGCCTAGCCTAAGCCTAGGGGTGCCGTAGCCTAAGCCTAGGGGTGCCCTAGCCTAAGCCTAGAGGTGCCCTAGCCTTAGGCTAGGGGAGCCCTATCCTTAGCCTAAGCTTAGGGGTGCCTTAGCCTAAGCCTAGGGGTGCCATAGCTTTAGTATAGGGGTGCCCTAGCCTAAGCCTAGGGGTGCCCTAGCCTAAGCCTAGAGGTGCCCTAGCCTTAGGCTAGGGGAGCCCTAACCTTTTCCCAAGCCAAGGGGTGCCCTAGCCTAAGCCTCGGGGTGCCCTAGCCTGAGCCTAGGGGTGCCATAGCCTTCGGCTAGGGGAGCCCTAGCCTTAGCCTAAGCCTAGGGGTGCCCTAGCCTTAGGCTAGGGGTTCCCTAGCCTGAGCCTACGGGTGCCATAGCCTGAGGCTGGGGAGCCCTAGCCTTAGTCTAGCCTAGGATTGCCCTAGCCTAAGCCTAGGGTGCCATAGCCTGAGTCTAGGGGTGCCCCAGCCTGACTAGGGGAGTCGTAGCCTTAGCCTAAGCCTAGGCGTGCCCCAGCCTAAGCCTAGGGGTGCCCTAGCCTAAGCCTAGGGGCGCCCTAGCCTAAACCTAGGGGTGCCCTAGCCTAAGCTTAGGGGTGCCCTAGCCTTAGGCTAGGGGAGCCCTAGCCTTAGCCTAAGCCTAGGCGTGCCCTATCCTTAGGCTAGGGGAGTCCTCGCCTTAGCCGAAGCTTAGGGGTGCCCTAGCCTAAGCCTAGGTGTGCCCTAACCTTAGGCTCGGGGAGCCCTAGCCTTAGCCTAATACTAGGGGTGCCTTAGCCTAAGCCTAGGGGTGCCCTAGCCCAAGCCTATGGGTGCCCTAGCCTTAGGCTAAGGGAGCCATAAACTTAGCCTAAGCCTTGGGGTGCCCTAGCCTAAGCCTAGGGGTGCACTAGCCTAAACTTAGAGGTGCCCTAGCCTTAGGCTAGGGTAGCCCTAGCTTTAGCCTAAGCCTAGGGGTGCCCTAGCCTAAGCCTAGGGGTGCCCTAGCCTAAGCCTAGGGGTGCCCTAACCTAAACCTAGGGGTGCACTAGCCTAAGCCTAGGGGTTCCCTAGCCTAAGCCTAGGGGTGCCCTAGTCTAAGCCTAGGGGTGCCCTAGCCTTAGGCAAGGTGAGCCCTAGCCTTAGCCTACGCCAAGGTGTGCCCTATCCTTAGCCTACGGGTTCCCTAGACTAAGCCTAGGGGTGCCCTAGCCTAATCCTAGGGGTGCCCTAGCCTTAGGCTAGGCGAGCCTTAGCCTCAGCCTAAGCCTAGGGCTGCCCTAGCTTAAGCCTAGGGGTGCCCAAGCCTAAGCCTAGGGGTGCCAAGCCTAAGCCTAAGGGTGCCCCAGCCTAAGCCTAGGGGTTCCCTAGCCTAAGCCTAGGGGTGCCCTAGTCTAAGCCTAGGGGTGCCCTAGCCTTAGGCAAGGTGAGCCCTAGCCTTAGCCTAAGCCTAGGTGTGCTTTATCCTTAGCCTACGGGTGCCCTAGACTAAGCCTAGGGGTGCCCTAGCCTAATCCTAGGGGTGCCCTAGCCTTAGGCTAGGCGAGCCTTAGCCTCAGCCTAAGTCTAGGGCTGCCCTAGCTTAAGCCTAGGGGTGCCCAAGCCTAAGCCTAGGGGTGCCAAGCCTAAGCCTAAGGGTGCCCTAGCCTAAGCCTAGAGGTGCCCTAGCCTAAGCCTAGGGCTGCCCTTGCCTAAACCTAGGGGTGCCCAAGCCTAAGCATAGGGGTGCCAAGCCTAAGCTTAGGGGTGCCCTAGCCTAAGCCTAGGTCTGTCCTAGCCTAAGCCTAGGGGTGCCCTAGCCTAAGCTTAGGGGTGCCTTAGCCTAAGCCTAGGGGTGCCCAGGCCTAAGCCTAGGGGTGCCCTAGCCTCAGCCTAGGGCTGCCCTAGCCTAAGCCTAGGGGTGCCCAAGCCTAAGCCTAGGGGTGCAAAGCCTAAACCTAGGGGTGCCCTAGCCTAAGCCTAGGGGTGCCCTAGCCTAAAACTAGGGCTGCCCTTGCCTAAGCCTAGGGGTGCCCAAGCTTAAGCGTAGGGGTGCCAAGCCTAAGCCTAGGGGTGCCCTAGCCTAAGCCTAGGTCTGTCCTAGCCTAAGCCTAGGGGTGCCCTAGCCTAAACCTAGGGGTGCCCTAGTCTTAGGCTAGGGGTTTCCTAGTCTACGCCTTGGGTTTGCCCTTGTCTAAGCCTAGGGTTGCCCTAGCCTTAGGCTAGGTGAGCCCTACCCTTAGCCTAAGCCTAGGGGTGCCCTAGCCAAAGCCTAGGGGTGCCCTAGCCTAAGCCTAGTGGTGCCTTAGCCTAAGCCTAGCGGTGCCCTAGCCTGAGGCTAGGCGAGCCCTAGCCTTAGCCTAAGCCTAGGGGTGCCCTAGCCTAAGCCTTTGGGTGCCCTAGCCTGAGCCTCGGGGTGCCCTAGCCTGAGCCTACGGGTGCCCTAACCTGAGGCTAGGGGAGCCCTAACGTTAGTCTAGCCTAGGATTGCCCTAGCCTAAGTCTAGGGGTGCCATAGCCTGAGTCTAGTAGTGCACTAGCCTGAGACAAGGGGAGCCGCAGCCATAGCCTAAGACTAGGGGAGCCCTAGATTAAGCCTGGGGGTGCCCTAGCCTAAGCCTAGGGGTGCCCTAGCCTGAGGATACGGGAGCCCTAGACTTAGCCTAAGCATAGGATTGTCCTAGCCTAAACTAACGGGTGCCCTAGCCTGAGTCTAGGGGTGCCCTTGCCTGAGGCTAGGGGAGGCGTTACCTTAGTCTAAGTGTAGGGGTGCCCTAGCCTAAGCCTAGTGGTGCCCTAGCCTAAGCCTAGGGGAGCCCTAGCCTTAGTCTAGCGGTTCCCTGGCCTAAGCCTAGGGGTGCCCTAACCTTAGTCTAGCGGTTCCCTTGCCTAAGCCTAGGGGTGCCCAAGCCTAAGCATAGGGGTGCCAAGCCTAAGCCTAGGGGTGCCCTAGCCTAAGCCTAGGCCTGTCCTATCCTAAGCCTAGGGGTGCCCTAGCCTTAGGCTAGGCGAGCCCTAGCCTTAGCCTAAGCCTAGGGGTGCCGTAGCCTAAGCCTAGGGGTGCCCTAGCCTAAGCTTAGGGGTGCCGTAGCCGAAGCCTAGGGGTGCCCAGGCCTAAGCCTAGGGGTGCCCTAGCCTAAGCCTAGGGCTGCCCTAGCCTAAGCCTAGGGGTGCCCAAGCCTAAGCCTAGGGGTGCCAAGCCTAAGCCTAGGTGTGCCCTAGCCTAAGCCTAGGGGTGCCCTAGCCTAAGCCTAGGGCTGCCCTTGCCTAAGCCTAGGGGTGCCCAAGCTTAAGCGTAAGGGTGCCAAGCCTAAGCCTAGGGGTGCCCTAGCCTACGCCTAGGTCTGTCCTAGCCTAAGCTTAGGGGTGCACTAGCCTAAACCTAGGGGTGCCCTAGTCTTAGGCTAGGGGTATCCTAGTCTAAGCTTGGGTTTGCCCTTGTCTAAGCCTAGGGTTGCCCTAGCCTAAGCCTAGTGGTGCCCTAGCCTAAGCCTAGGGGTGCCCTAGCCTGAAGCTAGGGGAGCCCTAGCCTTAGCCTAAGCCTAGGGGTGCCCTAGCCTAAGCCTAGGGGTGCCCTAGCCTAAGCCAAGTGGTGCCCTAGCCTAAGCCTAGGGGTGCCCTAGCCTGAGGTTAGGCGAGCCCTAGCCTTAGCCTAAGCCTAGGGGTGCCCTAGCCTAAGCATTTGGGTGCCCTAGCCTGAGCCTCGGGGTGCCCTAGCCTGAGCCTACGGGTGCCCTAACCTGAGGCTAGGGGAGCCCTAACGTTAGTCTAGCCTAGGATTGCCCTAGCCTAAGTCTAGGGGTGCCATAGCCTGAGTCTAGTAGTGCACTAGCCTGAGGCAAGGGGAGCCGCAGCCATAGCCTAAGACTAGGGGAGCCCTAGCCTAAGCCTGGGGGTGCCCTAGCCTAAGCCTAGGGGTGCCCTAGCCTGAGGATACGGGAGCCCTAGACTTAGCCAAAGCATTGGATTGTCCTAGCCTAAGCTAACGGGTGCCCTAGCCTGAGTCAAGGGGTGCCCTTGCCTGAGGCTAGGGGAGGCGTTACCTTAGTCTAAGTGTAGGGGTGCCCTAGCCTAAGCCTAGGGGAGCCCTAGCCTTAGTCTAGCGGTTCCCTGGCCTAAGCCTAGGGGTGCCCTAGCCTAAGCCTAGGTTAGCCCTAGCCTTAGCCTAAGCCTAGGGGTGGCCTAGCCTAAGCCTAGGGGTGCCCTAGCCTAAGCCTAGGGGTGCCCTAGCCTAAGCCTAGGGGTGCCTAGCCTAAGCATAGGGGTGCCCTAACCTAAGCCTAGGGGTTCCATACCTAAGACTAGGGGTGCCCGAGCCTAAGATTGGGGCGCACTAGCCTTAGGCTAGGGAAGCCCTAGCCTTAGCTTAAGCCTAGGGGTGCACTAGCCTAAGCCTCGGGGTGCCCTAGCCTAAGCCTAGTGGTGTCCTAGCCTAAGCCTAGGGGTGCCCTAGCTTAAGCCTAGGGGTGCCCTAGCCTAAGCCTAGGGGTGCCCTAGTCTAAGCCTAAGGGTGCCCTAGCCTTAGACTAAGGGAGCCCAAGCCTTAGCCTAAGCCTATGGGTGCCCTAGCCTAAGCCTACGGGTGCCCTAGCCTAAGCCTAGGAGTGCCCTAGCCTAAGCCTAGGGGTGCCCTAACCTTAGGCTCGGGGAGCCCTAGCCTTAGCCTAATACTAGGGGTGCCTTAGCCTAAGCCTAGGGGTGCCCTAGCCCAAGCCTATGGGTGCCCTAGCCTTAGGCTAAGGGAGCCATAAACTTAGCCTAAGCCTTGGGGTGCCCTAGCCTAAGCCTAGGGGTGCACTAGCCTAAACTTAGAGGTGCCCTAGCCTTAGGCTAGGGTAGCCCTAGCTTTAGCCTAAGCCTAGGGGTGCCCTAGCCTCAGCTTACGGGTGCCCTAGCCTCAGCCTTGGGGTGCCCTAGCCTAAACCTAGGGGTGCCCTAGCCTAAGGCTAGGGGTGCCCAACCAAAGCCTAGGGGTGCCCTAGCCTAAGCCTAGCGGTGCCCTAGCCTTAGGCTAGGGGAGCGCTAACCTTAGCGTAAGCCTAGGGGTGCCTTAGCCTAAGCCTTGGGGTTCCCTAGCCTAAGCCTAGGTGTGCACTAGCCTTAGGCTAGGGGAACCCTAGCCGTAGCCTAAGCCTAGGGGTGCCCTAGCCTTAGGCTATGGTAGCCCTAGCCTTAGAATAAGCCTAGGGGTGCCCTAGCCTCAGCTTAGGGGTGCCCTAGCCTCAGCCTAGGTGTGCCCAGCCTAAGCCAAGGGGTGCCCTAGCATAACCCTAGGGGTGCCGTAGCCTAAGCCTAGGAGTCCCCTAGCCTTAGCCTAAGCCTAGGGGTGCCCTATCCTAAGCCTATGGGTGCCCAACCCTAAGCCTAGGGTGCCCTAGCCTTAGGCTAGGGGAGCCCTAGCCTTAGCCTAACCCTCGGGGTGCCGGAGCTTAAGCCTAGGGGTGCCCTGGCCTAAGCCTAGGGGTGCCCTGGCCTAAGCTTAGGGGTGCCCTAGCCTTAGGCTAGGGGATCCCTAGCCTTAACCTAAGCCTAGGGGTGCCCCAGCCTAAGCCTAGGGGTGCTCTAGCCTTAGGTTAGGGGAGCCCTAGCCTTAGCCTAAGCCTAGGTGTGCCCTAGTCTAAGCCTAGGGGTGATCTAGCCTGAGGCTAGGGGAGCCCTAGCCTGAGGATACGGGAGTCCTAGCGTTAGTCTACCCTAGGATTGCCCTAGCCTAAGCCTAGGGGTGCTCTAGCCTTAGGCTAGGGGAGCCCTAGCCTTAGCCTAAGCCTAGGGGTGCCCTAGCCTAAGTCTAGGGGTGCTCTAGCCTTAGGCTCGGGGAGCCCTAGCCTTAGCCTAAGCCTAGGGGTGCCATAGCCTAAGCCTAAGGTGCCCTATCCTGAGCCTAGGGGTGCCTTAGCCTAAGCCTAGGGGTACCCTAGCCTGAGCCTACGGGTGCCCTAGCCTGAGGATAGGGGAGCCCTAGCGTTAGTCAAACCTAGGATTGCCCTAGCCTAAGCCTAGGGGTGCCATAGCCTGAGTCTAAGGGTGCCGTAACCTACGGCTACGGGAGCCGTAGCCTTAGCTTAAGCCTAGGGGTGCCATAGCCTAAGCCTAGGGGTGCCCTAGCCTAAGCCTAAGGGTGCCCTAGCCTAAGCTTAGGGGTGCCCTAGCCTAAGCCCAGGGGTGCCCTAGCCTAAGCCTAGGGGTGCCCTACCGTAAGCCTAGGGGTGCCCTAGACAAAGCCTAGGGGTGCCCTAGCCTAAGCCTAGGTCTGCCCTATCCTAAGGCTAGTGGTGCCCTAGCCTTAGGTTAGGCGAGCCCTAGCCTTAGCCTAAGCCTAGGGCTGCACTAGCCTAAGCAAAGGGGTGCCCCAGCCGAAGCCTAGGGGTGCCCTAGACTAAGCCTAGGGGTGCCCTAACCTAAGCCTAGGGGTGCCCTAGCCTTAGGCTAGGAGAGCCCTAGACTTAGCCTAAGACTAGGGGTGCCCTAGCCTAAGCCTAGGGGTGCCCTAGACTGAGCCTAGGGGTGCCCTAGCCTTAGGTTAGGGGAGCCCTAACCTTAGCCTAAGCCTAGGGGTGCCCTAGCCTAAGCCTAGGGGTGCCCTAGCCTAAGCCTAGGGGTGCCGTAGACTGAGCCTAGGGGTGCCCTAGCCTTAGGCTAGGGAGGCCCTAACCTTAGCCTAAGCCTAGGGGTGCCATAGCCTAAGTCTAGGGGTGCCCTAGCCTAAGCCTTGGGGTGCCCTAGCCTAAGCCTAGGGTTGCCCTAGCCTTAGGCTAGGGGAGCCCTAGCCTAAGCCTAAGCCTAGGGGTGCCCTAGCCTAAGCCTAGGGGTGCCCTAGCCTAAACCTAGGGGTGCCCTAGCCTTAGGGTAGGCGAGCCCTAGCCTTAGCCTAGGTCTGTCCTAGCCTAAGCCTAGAGGTGCCCTAGCCTAAGCCTATGGCTGCCCCAGCCTAAGCCTAGGGGTGCCAAGCCTAAGCCTGGGGTGCCCTAGCCTAAGCCTAGGTCTGTCCTAGCCTAAGCCAAGGGGTGCCCTAGCCTAAGCCTAGGGGTGCCCTAGCCTAAGCCTAGGGCTGCCCTAGCCTAAGCCTAGGGGTGCCCTAGCCTAAGCCTAGGGGTGCCCTAGCCTTAGGCTAGGCGAGCCCTAGCCTTAGCCTAAGCCTAGGGCTGCCCTAGCCTAAGCCTAGGGGTGCCCAAACCTAAGCCTAGGTGTGCCAAGCCTAAGCCTAGGGGTGCCCTAGCCAAAGCCAAGGGGTGCCCTAGCCTAAGCCTAGGACTGCCCTAGCCTTAGTCTAGGGGATCCCTAGCCTTAGCCTAAGCCTAGGGGTGCCCTAGCCTAAGCCTAGGGGTGCCCTAGCCTAAGCCTAGGGTGCCATAGCCTGAGTCTCGGGGTGCCCCAGCCTGACTAGGGGAGTCGTAGCCTTAGCCTAAGCCTAGGCGTGCCCCAGCCTAAGCCTAGGGGTGCCCTAGCCTAAGCCTAGGGGTGCCATAGCCTGAGTTTAGTAGTGCACTAGCCTGACGCAAGGGGAGCCGCAGCCATAGCCTAAGACTAGGGGAGCACTAGCCTAAGCCTGGGGGTGCCCTAGCCTAAGCCTAGGGGTGCCCTAGCCTGAGGATAGGGGAGCCCTAGACTTAGCCTAAGCCCAGGATTGTCCTAGCCTAAGCTAACGGGTGCCCTAACCTGAGTCTAGGGGTGCCCTTGCCTGAGGCTAGGGGAGGCGTTGCCTTAGTCTAAGTGTACGGGTGCCGTAGCCTAAGCCTAGGGGTGCCCTAGCCTAAGCCTAGGGGTGCCCTAGCCTTAGTCTAGCGGTTCCCTAGCCTAAGCCTAGGGGTGCCCTAGCCTAAGCCTAGGTTAGCCCTAGCCTTAAACTAAGCCTAGCGGTGGCCTAGCCTAAGCCTAGGGGTGCCCTAGCCTAAGCCTAGGGGTACCCTAGCTAAGCTTAGGGGTGCCATAGCCTTAGTCTAGGGGTGCACTAGCCTGAGGCTAGGGGAGCCGTAGCCTTAGCCTAAGCCTACGGGAGCCCTAGCTTAAGCCTAGGGGTGCCCTAGCCTAAGCCTAGGGGTGCCCTAGCCTAACACTAGGGGTGCCCTAGCCTTAGGCTAGGGGAGCCCTAACCTTTTCCTAAGCCAAGGGGTGCCCTAGCCTAAGCCTCGGGGTGCCCTAGCCTGAGCCTAGGGGTGCCGTAGCCTTAGGCTAGGGGAGCCCTAGCCTTAGCCTAAGCCTAGGGGTGCCCTAGTCTAAGCCTAGGGGTGCCCTAGACTGAGACTAGGGGAGCCCTAGCATTAGCCTAAGCCTAGGATTGCCCTAGCCTAAGCTTAGGGGTGCCCTAGCCTGAGTTTAGGGGTGCCCTAGCCTGAGGCTAGGGGAGCCGTTGCTTTAGCCTAAGTCTAGGGGTGCCCTAGCCTAAGCTTAGGGGTGCCCTAGCCTAAGCCTAGGGGTGCCCTAGCCTTAGGCTAGGGGTTCCCTAGCCTGAGCATACGGGTGCCCTAGCCTGAGGCTAGGGGAACCCTAGCCTTAGTCTAGCCTAGGATTGCCCTAGCCTAAGCATAGGGTGCCATAGCCTGAGTGTAGGGGTGACCCAGCCTGACTAGGGGAGCCGTAGCCTTACCCTAAGCCTAGGCGTGCCCCAGCCTAAGCCTAGGGGTGCCCTAGCCTAAGCCTAGGGGTGCCCTAGCCTTAGGCCAGGGAACCCTAGCCTTAGCCTTAGCCTAGAGGCGCCCTAGCCTAAACCTAGGGGTGCCCTAGCCTAAGCTTAGGGGTGCCCTAGCCTTAGGCTAGGGGAGTCCTCGCCTTAGCCGAAGCCTAGGCGTGCCCTATCCTTAGGCTTGGGGAGTCCTCGCCTTAGCCGAAGCTAGGGGTGCCCTAGCCTAAGCCTAGGGGTGCCCTAGCCTAAGCCTAGGGGTGCCTAGCCTAAGCCTAGGGGTGCCTAGCCTAAGCTTAGGGGTGCCCTAGCCTAAGCCTAGGGGTGCCCTAGCCTAAGCCTAGGGATGCCCTAGCCTAAGCCTAGGGGTACCCTAGCCTAAGCCTAGGGGTGCCCTAGCCTAAGCCTAGGGATGCCCTAGCCTTAGGCTAGGGAAGCCCTAGCCTTAGCCTAAGCATAGGGGTGCACTAGCCTAAGCCTAGGGGTGCACTAGCCTAAGCCTAAGGGTGCCCTAACCTAAGCCTAGGGGAGCCCTAGCCTTAGGCTATGGGAGCCCTAGCCTTGGCCTAAGCCTAGGGGTGCCCTAGCCTAAGCCTAGTGGTGTCGTAGCCTAAGCCTAGGGGTGCCCTAGCCTAAGCCTAGGGGTGCCCTAGCCTAAGCCTAGGGGTGCCCTAGTCTAAGCCTAAGGGTGCCCTAGCCTTAGACTAAGGGAGCCCAAGCCTTAGCCTAAGCCTAGGGGTGCCATAGCCTAAGCCTAGGGGTGCCCTAGCCTAAGCCTACGGGTGCCCTAGCCTAAGCCTAGGAGTGCCCTAGCCTAAGCCTAGGGGTGCCCTAGCCTTAGGCTCGGGGAGCCCTAGCCTTATCCTAATCCTAGGGGTGCCCTAGCCTAAGCCTAAAGGTGCCCTAGCCCAAGCCTATGGGTGCCCTAGCCTTAGGCTAAGGGAGTCATAGACTTAGCCTAAGCCTAGGGCTGCCCTAGCCTAAGCGTAGGGCTGCCCTAGCCTAAGCCTAGGAGTGCCCTAGCCTAAGCCTAGGAGTGCCCTAGCCTTAGGCTAGGGGAGCCCTAGCCTTAGCCTAAACCTAGGGGTGCCCTAGCCAAAGCATAGGGGTGCTGAAGCCTAAGCCTAGGGGTGCCCTAGACTTAGGCTAGGGGAGCCCTAACCTTATCCTAAGACTAGGGGTGCCCTAGCCTAAGCCTAGGGGTGCCCTAGCCTAAGCCTTGGGGTGCCCTAGCCTAAGCCTAGGGGTGCCCTAGCCTTAGGCTAGGGGAACCCTAGCCTTAGCCTAAGCCTAGGGATGCCCTAGGCTAAGCCTATGGGTGCCCTAGCCTTAGGCTATGGTAGTCCTAGCCTTAGAATAAGCCTAGGGTGCCCTAGCCTCAGCTTAGGGGTGCCCTAGCCTCAGCCTAGGGGTGCCCAGCCTAAGCCAAGTGGTGCCCTAGCCTAAGCCTATTGTTGCCCTAGCCTAAGCCTAGTGGTACCTCATCCTAAGCCTAGGGGTGACCTAGCCTTAGCCTAACCTAGGGGTGCCCTAGCCTAAGCCTAGGGGTGCCTTCGCCTAAGCCTAGGCATGCCCTAGCATAAGCCTGGGGTGCCGTAGCCTAAGGCTTGGAGTCCCCTAGCCCTAGCCTAAGCCTAGGGGTGCCCTATCCTAAGCCTATAGGTGCCCAACCCTAAGCCTAGGGTGCCCTAGCCTTAGGTTAGGGGAGCCCTAGCCTTAGCCTAACCCTCGGGGTGCCGGAGCCTAAGCCTAGGGGTGCCCTGGCCTAAGCCTAGGGGTGCCCTGGCCTAAGCCTAGTGGGGCCCTAGCCTTAGGCTAGGGGATCCCTAGCCTTAACCTAAGCCTAGGTGTGCCCTAGCCTAAGCCTAGGAGTGCTCTAGCCTTAGGCTAGGGGAGCCCTAGCCTTAGCCTAAGCCTAGGGGTGCCCTAGCCTAAGCCTAGGGGTGAGCTAGCCTGAGGCTAGGGGAGCCCTAGCCTGAGGATACGGGAGTCCTAGCGTTAGTCTAGCCTAGGATTGCCCTAGCCTAAGCCTAGGGGTGCTCTAGCCTTAGGCTAGGGGAGCCCTAGCCTTAGCCTAAGCCTAGGGGTGCCCTAGCCTAAGCCTAGGGGTGCTCTAGCCTTAGGCTAGGGGAGCCCTAGCCTTAGCCTAAGCCTAGGGGTGCCATAGCCTAAGCCTTGGGTGCCCTAGCCTGAGCCTAGGGGTGCCCTAGCCTAAGCCTACAGGTGCCCTAGCCTGAGGATAGGGGAGCCCTAGCGTTAGTCTAGCCTAGTATTGCCCTAGCATAAGCCTAGGGGTGTAATAGCCTGAGTATAGGGGTGCAGTAGCCTGAGGCTAGGGGAGCCGTAGCCTTTGCCTAAGTCTAGGGGATCCCTAGCTAAAACTCAGTGGTGCCCTAGCCTTAGCCTAGGGGTGCCCTAGCCTAAGCCAAGGGGTGCCCTAGCCTTAGGCTAGGTGACCCCTAACCTTTTCCAAAGGCTAGAGGTACCCTAGTCTACGCCTAGTGGTGCCCTAGCCTGAGCCTAGGGTTGCCCTAGCCTAAGCGCAGGTGTGCCCTAGCCTTAGGCTAATGGAGCCCTAGCCTTAGCCTAAGCCTACGGGTGCCCTAGCCTTAGCCTAAGCCTACGAGTGCCCTAGCCTAAGCCTAGGGTGCCCTAACCTAAGCCTAGGGGTGCCCTGGCCTAAACCTAGGGGTGCCATAGCCTAAGCCTAGGGCTGCCCTAGCCTGAGTCTAGGGGTAACCTAGCCTGAGCCTACGAGTGCCCTAGCCTGAGTCTAGAGGTGCCCTAGAATGTGGCTAGGGGAGCCGTAGCCTTAGCCTAAGCCTAGGGGTGCCCTAGCCTAAGCCTAGGGGTGCCCTAGCCTAAGCCTAGTGGTGCCTTAGCCTAAGCCTAGGGGTGCCCTAGCCTAAGCCTAGGGGTGCCCTAGCCTATGCCTAGGAGTGCCTTAGCCTAAGCCTAGGAGTCCCCTAGCCTTAGCCTAAGCCGAGGGCTGCCCTAGCCTAAGCATATGGGTGCCCTAGCCTAAGCCTAAGGGTGCCCTAGCCTTAGGCTAGGGGAGCACTAGCCTTAGCCTAATCCTAGGGGTGCCTGAGCCTAAGCCTAGGGGTGCCCTAGCCTAAGCCTAAGGGTGCCCTAGCCTGAGCCTTGGGGTGCCGTAGCCTTAGGCGAGGGGAGCCCTAGCCTTAGTCTAGCCTAGGATTGCCCTAGCCTAAGCCTAGGGGTGCCATAGGCTGAGCCTAGGGCTACCCTAGCCTGAGCCTACGGGTGCCCTAGCCTGAGGATAGGGGAGCCCTAGCGTTAGTCTAGCCTAGGATTGCCCTAGCCTAAGAATGGGGGAGTCATACCCTGAGTCTAGGGGTGCACTATCCTGTGGCTAGGGGAGCCATAGCCTTATCCTAAGCCTAGGGGAGCCCTAGCTAAAGCCTAGGGGTTCCCTAGCCTAAGCTTAGGGGTGCCCTAGCCTAAACCTAGGGGTGCCCTAGCCTTAGGCTACGGGAGCCCTAGCCTTTTCCTAAGCCTAGGGGTTCCCCAGCGTAAGCCAAGGGGTGCCCTAGCCTTAGGCTAGGGGAGGCCTAGCCTTAGCCTAATCCTAGGGTTGCCCGAGCCTAAGCCTAGGGGTGCCCTAGCCTTAGGCTAGGGTAGCCCTAGCCTTAGAATAAGCCTACGGGTGCCCTAGCCTAAGCCTAGGGGTGCCCTAGCCTAAGCCTAGGGGTGCCCTAGCCTTAGGCTAGGGGAGCCCTAGCCTTAGCCTAAGCCTACGGGTGCCCTAGCCTTAGCCTAAGCCTACGAGTGCCCTAGCCTAAGCCTAGGGGTGCCCTAGCCTAAGCCTAGGGGTGCCCTTGCCTTAGGCTAGGGGAGCCCTAGCCTTAGCCTAAGCCCAGGGGTGCCCTAGCCTAAACCTAGGGGTGCCCTAGCCTTAGGCTAGGGGTTAACTAGCCTAATCCTAGGGGTGCCCTAGTCTAAGCCTAGGGGTGCCCTAGCCTTAGGCTAGGTGAGCCCTAGCCTTAGCCTAAGCCTAGGGCTGCCCTAGCCTAAGCCTAGGGGTGCCCTAACCTAAGCCTAGGGGTGCCTTAGCCTTAGGCTAGGCGAGCCCTAGCCTTAGCCTAAGCCTAGGGCTGCCCTAGCCTAAGAATAGGGGTGCCCAAGCCTAAGCCTAGGGGTGCCCTAGCCTAAGCCTAGGGCTGCCCTAGCCTAAGCCTAGGGGTGCCCTAGCCTTAGGCTAGTCGAGCCCTAGCCTTAGCCTAAGCCTAGGGGTGCCCTAGCCTAAGCCTAGGGGTGCCCTAGCCTAAGACTATGGGTGCCCAAGCCTAAGCCTAGGGGTGCCAAGCCTAAGCCTAGGGGTGCCCTAGCTTAAGCCTAGGTCTGTCCTAGCCTAAGCCTAGGGGTGCCCAAGCCTTAGGCTAGGTGAGCCCTAGCGTTAGCCTAAGCCTAATGGTGCCTTAGCCTAAGCCTAGGGGTGCCCTAGCCTAAGCCTAGGTGTACCCTAGCCTAAGCCTAGGGCTGCCTTAGCCTAAGCCTAGGGTGCCCTAGCCTAAGCCTAGGGGTGCCCTAGCCTTAGGCTAGGCGAGCCCTAGCCTTAGCCTAAGCCTAGGGCTGCCCTAGCCTAAGCCTAGGTGTGCCCAAGCCTAAGCCTAGGGGTGCCAAGCCTAAGCATAGGGGTGCCCTAGTCTAAGTCTAGGGGTGCCCTAGCCTAAGCCTAGGGGTGCCCTAGCCTTAGGCTAGGGAATCCCTAGCCTTAGCCTAAGCCTAGGGGTGCGCTAGCCTAAGCCTAGGGGTGCCCTAGCCTAAGCCTAGGGGTGCCCTATCCTAAGACTAGGGGTACCCAGGCCTTAGGCTAGGGGAGCCCTAGCCTTAGCCTAAGCCTATGGCTGCCCTAGCCTAAGACTAGGAGTGCCAACTTAAGCCTAGGGGTGCCCTAGCCTAAGCCTAGGTCTGTCGTAGCCTAAGCCTAGGGGTGCCCTAGCCTTAGGCTAGGGGAGCACTAGCCTTAGCCTAATCCTAGGGGTGCCCGAGCCTAAGCCTAGGGGTGCCCTAGCCTAAGCCTAGTGGTGCCCTAGCCTGAGCCTAGGGGTGCCGTAGCCTTAGGCGAGGGGAGCTCTAGCCTTAGTCTAGCCTAGGATTGCCCTAGCCTAAGCCTAGGGGTGCCATAGGCTGAGCCTAGGGGTGCCCTAGCCTGAGGATAGGGGAGCCCTAGCGTTAGTCTAGCCTAGGATTCCCCTAGCCTAAGAATGGGGGAGTCATAGCCTGAGTCTAGGGGTGCACTATCCTGAGGCTAGGGGAGCCATAGCCTTATCCTAAGCCTAGGGGAGCCCTAGCTAAAGCCTAGGGGTTCCCTAGCCTAAGCCTAGGGGTGCCCTAGCCTAAACCTAGGGGTGCCCTAGCCTTAGGCTACGGGAGCCCTAGCCTTTTCCTAAGCCTAGGGGTTCCCCAGCGTAAGCCAAGGGGTGCCCTAGCCTTAGGCTAGGGGAGGCCTAGCCTTAGCCTAATCCTAGGGTTGCCCGAGCCTAAGCCTAGGGGTGCCCTAGCCTTAGGCTAGGGTAGCCCTAGCCTTAGAATAAGCCTACGGGTGCCCTAGCCTAAGCCTAGGGGTGCCCTAGCCTAAGCCTAGGGGTGCCCTAGCCTTAGGCTAGGGGAGCCCTAGCCTTAGCCTAAGCCTACGGGTGCCCTAGCCTTAGCCTAAGCCTACGAGTGCCCTAGCCTAAGCCTAGGGGTGCCCTAGCCTAAGCCTAGGGGTGCCCTTGCCTTAGGCTAGGGGAGCCCTAGCCTTAGCCTAAGCCCAGGGGTGCCCTAGCCTAAACCTAGGGGTGCCCTAGCCTTAGGCTAGGGGTTAACTAGCCTAATCCTAGGGGTGCCCTATCTAAGCCTAGGGGTGCCCTAGCCTTAGGCTAGGTGAGCCCTAGCCTTAGCCTAAGCCTAGGGCTGCCCTAGCCTAAGCCTAGGGGTGCCCTAACCTAAGCCTAGGGGTGCCTTAGCCTTAGGCTAGGCGAGCCCTAGCCTTAGCCTAAGCCTAGGGCTGCCCTAGCCTAAGAATAGGGGTGCCCAAGCCTAAGCCTAGGGGTGCCCTAGCCTAAGCCTAGGGCTGCCCTAGCCTAAGCCTAGGGGTGCCCTAGCCTTAGGCTAGTCGAGCCCTAGCCTTAGCCTAAGCCTAGGGGTGCCCTAGCCTAAGCCTAGGGGTGCCCTAGCCTAAGACTATGGGTGCCCAAGCCTAAGCCTAGGGGTGCCAAGCCTAAGCCTAGGGGTGCCCTAGCTTAAGCCTAGGTCTGTCCTAGCCTAAGCCTAGGGGTGCCCAAGCCTTAGGCTAGGTGAGCCCTAGCGTTAGCCTAAGCCTAATGGTGCCTTAGCCTAAGCCTAGGGGTGCCCTAGCCTAAGCCTAGGTGTACCCTAGCCTAAGCCTAGGGCTGCCTTAGCCTAAGCCTAGGGGTGCCCTAGCCTAAGCCTAGGGGTGCCCTAGCCTTAGGCTAGGCGAGCCCTAGCCTTAGCCTAAGCCTAGGGCTGCCCTAGCCTAAGCCTAGGTGTGCCCAAGCCTAAGCCTAGGGGTGCCAAGCCTAAGCATAGGGGTGCCCTAGTCTAAGTCTAGGGGTGCCCTAGCCTAAGCCTAGGGGTGCCCTAGCCTTAGGCTAGGGAATCCCTAGCCTTAGCCTAAGCCTAGGGGTGCGCTAGCCTAAGCCTAGGGGTGCCCTAGCCTAAGCCTAGGGGTGCCCTATCCTAAGACTAGGGGTGCCCAGGCCTTAGGCTAGGGGAGCCCTAGCCTTAGCCTAAGCCTATGGCTGCCCTAGCCTAAGACTAGGAGTGCCAACTTAAGCCTAGGGGTGCCCTAGCCTAAGCCTAGGTCTGTCGTAGCCTAAGCCTAGGGGTGCCCTAGCCTTAGGCTAGGGGAGCACTAGCCTTAGCCTAATCCTAGGGGTGCCCGAGCCTAAGCCTAGGGGTGCCCTAGCCTAAGCCTAGTGGTGCCCTAGCCTGAGCATAGGGGTGCCGTAGCCTTAGGCGAGGGGAGCCCTAGCCTTAGTCTAGCCTAGGATTGCCCTAGCCTAAGCCTAGGGGTGCCATAGGCTGAGCCTAGGGGTGCCCTAGCCTGAGGATAGGGGAGCCCTAGCGTTAGTCTAGCCTAGGATTCCCCTAGCCTAAGAATGGGGGAGTCATAGCCTGAGTCTAGGGGTGCACTATCCTGAGGCTAGGGGAGCCATAGCCTTATCCTAAGCCTAGGGGAGCCCTAGCTAAAGCCTAGGGGTTCCCTAGCCTAAGCCTAGGGGTGCCCTAGCCTAAACCTAGGGGTGCCCTAGCCTTAGGCTACGGGAGCCCTAGCCTTTTCCTAAGCCTAGGGGTTCCCCAGCGTAAGCCAAGGGGTGCCCTAGCGTTAGGCTAGGGGAGGCCTAGCCTTAGCCTAATCCTAGGGGTGCCCGAGCCTAAGCCTAGGGGTGCCCTAGCCTTAGGCTAGGGTAGCCCTAGCCTTAGCCTAATCCTACGGGTGCCCTAGCCTAAGCCTAGGGGTGCCCTAGCCTTAGGCTAGGGGAGCCCTAGCCTTAGCCTAAGCCTACAGGTGCCCTAGCCTTAGCCTAAGCCTAGGAGTGCCCTAGCCTAAGCCTAGGGGTGCCCTAGCCTAAGCCTAGGGGTGCCCTTGCCTTAGGCTAGGGGAGCCCTAGCCTTAGCCTAAGCCCAGGGGTGCCCTAGCCTAAACCTAGGGGTGCCCTAGCCTTAGGCTAGGGGTTCACTAGCCTAATCCTAGGGGTGCCCTAGTCTAAGCCTAGGGGTGCCCTAGCCTTAGGCTAGGTGAGCCCTAGCCTTAGCCTAAGCCTAGGGGTGCCCTAGCCTTAGGCTAGGCGAGCCCTAGCCTTAGCATAAGCCTAGGGCTGCCCTAGCCTAAGCCTAGGTGTGCCCAAGCCTAAGCCTAGGGGTGCCAAGCCTAAGCCTAGGGGTGCCCTAGTCTAAGTCTAGGGGTGCCCTAGCCTAAGCCTAGGGGTGCCCTAGCCTTAGGCTAGGGAATCCCTAGCCTTAGCCTAAGCCTAGGGGTGCGCTAGCCTAAGCCTAGGGGTGCCCTAGCCTAAGCCTAGGGGTGCCCTATCCTAAGACTAGGGGTGCCCAGGCCTTAGGCTAGGGGAGCCCTAGCCTTAGCCTAAGCCTATGGCTGCCCTAGCCTAAGACTAGGAGTGCCAACTTAAGCCTAGGGGTGCCCTAGCCTAAGCCTAGGTCTGTCGTAGCCTAAGCCTAGGGGTGCCCTAGCCTTAGGCTAGGGGAGCACTAGCCTTAGCCTAATCCTAGGGGTGCCCGAGCCTAAGCCTAGGGGTGCCCTAGCCTAAGCCTAGTGGTGCCCTAGCCTGAGCCTAGGGGTGCCGTAGCCTTAGGCGAGGGGAGCCCTAGCCTTAGTCTAGCCTAGGATTGCCCTAGCCTAAGCCTAGGGGTGCCATAGGCTGAGCCTAGGGGTGCCCTAACCTGAGGATAGGGGAGCCCTAGCGTTAGTCTAGCCTAGGATTCCCCTAGCCTAAGAATGGGGGAGTCATAGCCTGAGTCTAGGGGTGCATTATCCTGAGGCTAGGGGAGCCATAGCCTTATCCTAAGCCTAGGGGAGCCCTAGCTAAAGCCTAGGGGTTCCCTAGCCTAAGCCTAGGGGTGCCCTAGCCTAAACCTAGGGGTGCCCTAGCCTTAGGCTACGGGAGCCCTAGCCTTTTCCTAAGCCTAGGGGTTCCCCAGCGTAAGCCAAGGGGTGCCCTAGCGTTAGGCTAGGGGAGGCCTAGCCTTAGCCTAATCCTAGGGGTGCCCGAGCCTAAGCCTAGGGGTGCCCTAGCCTTAGGCTAGGGTAGCCCTAGCCTTAGCCTAATCCTACGGGTGCCCTAGCCTAAGCCTAGGGGTGCCCTAGCCTTAGGCTAGGGGAGCCCTAGCCTTAGCCTAAGCCTACAGGTGCCCTAGCCTTAGCCTAAGCCTAGGAGTGCCCTAGCCTAAGCCTAGGGGTGCCCTAGCCTAAGCCTAGGGGTGCCCTTGCCTTAGGCTAGGGGAGCCCTAGCCTTAGCCTAAGCCCAGGGGTGCCCTAGCCTAAACCTAGGGGTGCCCTAGCCTTAGGCTAGGGGTTCACTAGCCTAATCCTAGGGGTGCCCTAGTCTAAGCCTAGGGGTGCCCTAGCCTTAGGCTAGGTGAGCCCTAGCCTTAGCCTAAGCCTAGGGGTGCCCTAGCCTAAGTCTAGGGGTGCCCTAGCCTAAGCCTAGGGGTACCCTAGCCTAAGCCTAGGGCTGCCCTAGCCTAAGCCTAGGGGTGCCCTAACCTAAGCCTAGGGGTGCCTTAGCCTTAGGCTAGGTGAGCCCTTGCGTTAGCCTAAGCCTAGTGGTGCCTTAGCCTAAGCCTAGGGGTGCCCTAGCCTAAGCCTAGGTGTACCCTAGCCTAAGCCTAGGGCTGCCTTAGCCTTAGGCTAGGCGAGCCCTAGCCTTTGCCTAATCCTAGGGCTGCCCTAGCCTAAGCCTAGGGGTGCCCTAGCCTAAGCCTAGGTCTGTCCTAGCCTAAGCCTAGGGGTGCCCTAGCCTTAGGCTAGGCGAGCCCTAGCCTTTGCCTAAGCCTAGGGCTGCCCTAGCCTAAGCCTAGGGGTGCCCAAGCCTAATCCTAGGGGTGCCATAGCCTAAGCCTAGGGCTGCCCTAGCCTAAGCCTAGGGGTGCCCTAGCCTTAGGCTAGTCGAGCCCTAGCCTTAGCCTAAGCCTAGGGGTGCCCTAGCCTAAGCCTAGGGGTGCCCTAGCCTAAGCCTAGGGGTGCCCTAGCCTAAGACTATGGGTGCCCAAGCCTAAGCCTAGGGGTGCCAAGCCTAAGCCTAGGGGTGCCCTAGCTTAAGCCTAGGTCTGTCCTAGCCTAAGCCTAGGGGTGCCCAAGCCTTAGACTAGGCGAGCCCTAGCCTTAGCCTAAGTCTAGGGGTGCCCTAGCCTAAGCCTAGGGGTGCGCTAGCCTAAGCCTAGGGTTGCCCTAGCCTTAGGCTAGGGGTTCCCTAGCCTAAGCCTAGTGGTGCCCTAGTCTAAGCCTAGGGTTGCCCTAGCCTTAGGCTAGGTGAGCCCTTGCGTTAGCCTAAGCCTAGTGGTGCCTTAGCCTAAGCCTAGGGGTGCCCTACCCTAAGCCTAGGTGTACCCTAGCCTAAGCCTAGGGCTGCCTTAGCCTAAGAATAGGGGTGCCCAAGCCTAAGCCTAGGGGTGCCCTAGCCTAAGCCTAGGGCTGCCCTAGCCTAAGCCTAGGGGTGCCCTAGCCTTAGGCTAGTCGAGCCCTAGCCTTAGCCTAAGCCTAGGGGTGCCCTAGCCTAAGCCTAGGGGTGCCCTAGCCTAAGACTATGGGTGCCCAAGCCTAAGCCTTGGGGTGCCAAGCCTAAGCCTAGGGGTGCCCTAGCTTAAGCCTAGGTCTGTCCTAGCCTAAGCCTAGGGGTGCCCAAGCCTTAGGTTAGGTGAGCCCTAGCGTTAGCCTAAGCCTAATGGTGCCTTAGCCTAAGCCTAGGGGTGCCCTAGCCTAAGCCTAGGTGTACCCTAGCCTAAGCCTAGGGCTGCCTTAGCCTAAGCCTAGGGTGCCCTAGCCTAAGCCTAGGGGTGCCCTAGCCTTAGGCTAGGCGAGCCCTAGCCTTAGCCTAAGCCTAGGGCTGCCCTAGCCTAAGCCTAGGTGTGCCCAAGCCTAAGCCTAGGGGTGCCAAGCCTAAGCCTAGGGGTACCCTAGTCTAAGTCTAGGGGTGCCCTAGCCTAAGCCTAGGGGTGCCCTAGCCTTAGGCTAGGGAATCCCTAGCCTTAGCCTAAGCCTAGGGGTGCGCTAGCCTAAGCCTAGGGGTGCCCTAGCCTAAGCCTAGGGGTGCCCTATCCTAAGACTAGGGGTGCCCAGGCCTTAGGCTAGGGGAGCCCTAGCCTTAGCCTAAGCCTATGGCTGCCCTAGCCTAAGACTAGGAGTGCCAACTTAAGCCTAGGGGTGCCCTAGCCTAAGCCTAGGTCTGTCGTAGCCTAAGCCTAGGGGTGCCCTAGCCTTAGGCTAGGGGAGCACTAGCCTTAGCCTAATCCTAGGGGTGCCCGAGCCTAAGCCTAGGGGTGCCCTAGCCTAAGCCTATTGGTGCCCTAGCCTGAGCCTAGGGGTGCCGTAGCCTTAGGCGAGGGGAGCCCTAGCCTTAGTCTAGCCTAGGATTGCCCTAGCCTAAGCCTAGGGGTGCCATAGGCTGAGCCTAGGGGTGCCCTAGCCTGAGGATAGGGGAGCCCTAGCGTTAGTCTAGCCTAGGATTCCCCTAGCCTAAGAATGGGGGAGTCATAGCCTGAGTCTAGGGGTGCACTATCCTGAGGCTAGGGGAGCCCTAGCTAAAGCCTAGGGGTTCCCTAGCCTAAGCCTAGGGGTGCCCTAGCCTAAACCTAGGGGTGCCCTAGCCTTAGGCTACGGGAGCCCTAGCCTTTTCCTAAGCCTAGGGGTTCCCCAGCGTAAGCCAAGGGGTGCCCTAGCGTTAGGCTAGGGGAGGCCTAGCCTTAGCCTAATCCTAGGGGTGCCCGAGCCTAAGCCTAGGGGTGCCCTAGCCTTAGGCTAGGGTAGCCCTAGCCTTAGCCTAATCCTACGGGTGCCCTAGCCTAAGCCTAGGGGTGCCCTAGCCTTAGGCTAGGGGAGCCCTAGCCTTAGCCTAAGCCTACAGGTGCCCTAGCCTTAGCCTAAGCCTAGGAGTGCCCTAGCCTAAGCCTAGGGGTGCCCTAGCCTAAGCCTAGGGGTGCCCTTGCCTTAGGCTAGGGGAGCCCTAGCCTTAGCCTAAGCCCAGGGGTGCCCTAGCCTAAACCTAGGGGTGCCCTAGCCTTAGGCTAGGGGTTCACTAGCCTAATCCTAGGGGTGCCCTAGTCTAAGCCTAGGGGTGCCCTAGCCTTAGGCTAGGTGAGCCCTAGCCTTAGCCTAAGCCTAGGGGTGCCCTAGCCTAAGCCTAGGGGTGCCCTAGCCTAAGCCTAGGGGTGCCCTAGCCTAAGACTATGGGTGCCCAAGCCTAAGCCTAGGGGTGCCAAGCCTAAGCCTAGGGGTGCCCTAGCTTAAGCCTAGGTCTGTCCTAGCCTAAGCCTAGGGGTGCCCAAGCCTTAGACTAGGCGAGCCCTAGCCTTAGCCTAAGTCTAGGGGTGCCCTAGCCTAAGCCTAGGGGTGCGCTAGCCTAAGCCTAGGGTTGCCCTAGCCTTAGGCTAGGTGAGCCCTTGCGTTAGCCTAAGCCTTGTGGTGCCTTAGCCTAAGCCTAGGGGTGCCCTACCCTAAGCCTAGGTGTACCCTAGCCTAAGCCTAGGGCTGCCTTAGCCTAAGCCTAGGGGTGCCCTAGCCTAAGCCTAGGGGTGCCCTAGCCTTAGGCTAGGCGAGCCCTAGCCTTAGCCTAAGCCTAGGGCTGCCCTAGCCTAAGCCTAGGTGTGCCCAAGCCTAAGCCTAGGGGTGCCAAGCCTAAGCCTAGGGGTGCCCTAGTCTAAGTCTAGGGGTGCCGTAGCCTAAGCCTAGGGGTGCCCTAGCCTTAGGCTAGGGAATCCCTAGCCTTAGCCTAAGCCTAGGGGTGCGCTAGCCTAAGCCTAGGGGTGCCCTAGCCTAAGCCTAGGGGTGCCCTATCCTAAGACTAGGGGTGCCCAGGCCTTAGCCTAGGGGAGCCCTAGCCTTAGCCTAAGCCTATGGCTGCCCTAGCCTAAGCCTAGGAGTGCCAAGCTTAAGCCTAGGGGTGCCCTAGCCTAAGCCTAGGTCTGTCGTAGCCTAAGCCTAGGGGTGCCCTAGCCTTAGGCTAGGGGAGCACTAGCCTTAGCCTAATCCTAGGGGTGCCCGAGCCTAAGCCTAGGGGTGCCCTAGCCTAAGCCTAGTGGTGCCCTAGCCTGAGCCTAGGGGTGCCGTAGCCTTAGGCGAGGGGAGCCCTAGCTTAGTCTAGCCTAGGATTGCCCTAGCCTAAGCCTAGGGGTGCCATAGGCTGAGCCTAGGGGTGCCCTAGCCTGAGCCTACGGGTGCCCTAGCCTGAGGATAAGGGAGCCCTAGCGTTAGTCTAGCCTAGGATTCCCCTAGCCTAAGAATGGGGGAGTCATAGCCTGAGTCTAGGGGTGCACTATCCAGAGGCTAGGGGAGCCATAGCCTTATCCTAAGCCTAGGGGAGCCCTAGCTAAAGCCTAGGGGTTCCCTAGCCTAAGCCTAGGGGTGCCCTAGCCTAAACCTAGGGGTGCCCTAGCCTTAGGCTACGGGAGCCCTAGCCTTTTCCTAAGCCTAGGGGTTCCCCAGCGTAAGCCAAGGGGTGCCCTAGCGTTAGGCTAGGGGAGGCCTAGCCTTAGCCTAATCCTAGGGGTGCCCGAGCCTAAGCCTAGGGGTGCCCTAGCCTTAGGCTAGGGTAGCCCTAGCCTTAGTCTAATCCTACGGGTGCCCTAGCCTAAGCCTAGGGGTGCCCTAGCCTTAGGCTAGGGGAGCCCTAGCCTTAGCCTAAGCCTACGGGTGCCCTAGCCTTAGCCTAAGCCTAGGAGTGCCCTAGCCTAAGCCTAGGGGTGCCCTAGCCTAAGCCTAGGGGTGCCCTTGCCTTAGGCTAGGGGAGCCCTAGCCTTAGCCTAAGCCCAGGGGTGCCCTAGCCTAAACCTAGGGGTGCCCTAGCCTTAGGCTAGGGGTTCACTAGCCTAATCCTAGGGGTGCCCTAGTCTAAGCCTAGGGGTGCCCTAGCCTTAGGCTAGGTGAGCCCTAGCCTTAGCCTAAGCCTAGGGGTGCCCTAGCCTAAGTCTAGGGGTGCCCTAGCCTAAGCCTAGGGGTACCCTAGCCTAAGCCTAGGGCTGCCCTAGCCTAAGCCTAGGGGTGCCCTAACCTAAGCCTAGGGGTGCCTTAGCCTTAGGCTAGGCGAGCCCTAGCCTTTGCCTAAGCCTAGGGCTGCCCTAGCCTAAGCCTAGGGGTGCCCTAGCCTAAGCCTAGGTCTGTCCTAGCCTAAGCCTAGGGGTGCCCTAGCCTTAGGCTAGGCGAGCCCTAGCCTTTGCCTAAGCCTAGGGCTGCCCTAGCCTAAGCCTAGGGGTGCCCAAGCCTAAGCCTAGGGGTGCCATAGCCTAAGCCTAGGGCTGCCCTAGCCTAAGCCTAGGGGTGCCCTAGCCTTAGGCTAGTCGAGCCCTAGCCTTAGCCTAAGCCTAGGGGTGCCCTAGCCTAAGCCTAGGGGTGCCCTAGCCTAAGCCTAGGGGTGCCCTAGCCTAAGACTATGGGTGCCCAAGCCTAAGCCTAGGGGTGCCAAGCCTAAGCCTAGGGGTGCCCTAGCTTAAGCCTAGGTCTGTCCTAGCCTAAGCCTAGGGGTGCCCAAGCCTTAGACTAGGCGAGCCCTAGCCTTAGCCTAAGTCTAGGGGTGCCCTAGCCTAAGCCTAGGGGTGCGCTAGCCTAAGCCTAGGGTTGCCCTAGCCTTAGGCTAGGTGTGCCCAAGCCTAAGCCTAGGGGTGCCAAGCCTAAGCCTAGGGGTGCCCTAGTCTAAGTCTAGGGGTGCCGTAGCCTAAGCCTAGGGGTGCCCTAGCCTTAGGCTAGGGAATCCCTAGCCTTAGCCTAAGCCTATGGGTGCGCTAGCCTAAGCCTAGGGGTGCCCTAGCCTAAGCCTAGGGGTGCCCTATCCTAAGACTAGGGGTGCCCAGGCCTTAGCCTAGGGGAGCCCTAGCCTTAGCCTAAGCCTATGGCTGCCCTAGCCTAAGCCTAGGAGTGCCCTAGCCTAAGCCTAGGGGTGCCCTAGCCTTAGGCTAGGGGAGCCCTAGCCTTAGCCTAAACCTAGGGGTGCCCTAGCCAAAGCATAGGGGTGCTGAAGCCTAAGCCTAGGGGTGCCCTAGACTTAGGCTAGGGGAACCCTAACCTTATCCTAAGATTAGGGGTGCCCTAGCCTAAGCCTAGGGGTGCCCTAGCCTAAGCCTAGGGCTGCCCTAGCCTAAGGATAGGGGTGCCCTAACCCAAGCCTCGGGCTTCCCTAGCCTAAGCCTAGGAGTGCCCTAGCCTAAGCCTAGGGGTGCCCTAGCCAAAGCCTAGTTGTGCCCTAGCCTAAGCCTAGAGTTGCCCTAGCCTTAGGCAAGGGGAGCCCTAACCTTAGGGTAAGCCTAGGGATGCCTTAGCCTAAGCCTTGGGGTGCCCTAGCCTAAGCCTACGGGTGCCCTAGCCTAAACCTAAGCCTAGTGGTGCCCTAGCCTAAGCCTAGGGGTGCCCTAGCCTAAGCTTAGAGGTGCCCTAGCCTTAGGCTAGGGTAGCCCTAGCTTTAGCCTAAGCCTAGGGGTGCCCTAGCCTCAGCTTAGCGGTGCCCTAGCCTCAGCCTTGGGGTGCCCTAGCCTAAGCCTAGGGGTGCCCTAGCCTAAGCCTAGGGTTGCCCTTGCCAAAGCCTAGGGGTGCCCTAGCCTAAGCTTAGAGGTGCGCTAGCCTTAGGTTAGGGGAGCCCTAACCATAGCGTAAGCCTAGGGGTGCCTTAGCCTAAGCCTTGGGGTGCCCTAGCCTAAGCCTAGGGGTGCCCTAGCCTTAGGCTAGGGGAACCCTAGCCTTAGCTAAGCCTAGGGATGCCCTACCCTAAGCCTATGGGTGCCCTAGCCTTAGGCTATGGTAGCCCTAGCCTTAGAATAAGCCTAGGGGTGCCCTAGCCTCAGCTTAGGGGTGCCCTAGCCTCAGCCGAGGGGTGCCCAGCCTAAGCCAAGGGGTGCCCGAGCCTAAGCCTATTGTTGACCTAGCCTAAGCCTAGTGGTACCTCATCCTAAGCCTAGGGGTGACCTAGCCTTAGCCTAAGCCTCGGGGTGCCTTCGCCTAAGCCTAGGCGTGCCCTAGCATAAGCCTAGGGGTGCCGTAGCCTAAGCCTAGGAGTCCCCTAGCCTTAGCCTAAGCCTAGGGGTGCCCTATCCTAAGCCTATGGGTGCCCAACCCTAAGCCTAGGGTGCCCTAGCCTTAGGCTAGGGGAGCCCTAGCCTTAGCCCAACCCTCGGGGTGCCGGAGCCTAAGCCTAGGGGTGCCCTGGCCTAAGCCTAGGGGTGCCCTGGCCTAAGCCTAGGGGGGCCCTAGCCTTAGGCTAGGGGATCCCTAGCCTTAACCTAAGCCTAGGTGTGCCCTAGCCTAAGCCTAGGAGTGCTCTAGCCTTAGGCTAGGGGAGCCCTAGCCTTAGCCTAAGCCTAGGGGTGCCCTAGCCTAAGCCTAGGGGTGAGCTAGCCTGAGGCTAGGGGTGTGCTAGCCTGAGGATACGGGAGTCCTAGCGTTAGTCTAGCCTAGGATTGCCCTAGTCTAAGCCTAGGGGTGCTCTAGCCTTAGGCTAGGGGAGCCCTAGCCTTAGCCTAAGCCTAGGGGTGCCCTAGCCTAAGCCTAGGGGTGCTCTAGCCTTAGGCTAGGGGAGCCCTAGCCTTAGCCTAAGCCTAGGGGTGCCATAGCCTAAGCCTAGGGTGCCCTAGCCTGAGCCTAGGGGTGCCCTAGCCTAAGCCTACAGGTGCCCTAGCCTGAGGATAGGGGAGCCCTAGCGTTAGTCTAGCCTAGTATTGCCCTAGCATAAGCCTAGGGGTGTAATAGCCTGAGTATAGGGGTGCAGTAGCCTGAGGCTAGGGGAGCCGTAGCCTTTGCCTAAGCCTAGGGGAGCCCTAGCTAAAACTCAGGGGTGCCCTAGCCTTAGCCTAGGGGTGCCCTAGCCTAAGCCAAGGGGTGCCCTAGCCTTAGGCTAGGTGACCCCTAACCTTTTCCAAAGGCTAGGGGTACCCTAGTCTATGCCTAGGGGTGCCCTAGCCTGAGCCTAGGGTTGCCCTAGCCTAAGCTTAGGTGTGCCCTAGCCTCAGGCTAAAGGAGCCCTAGCCTTAGCCTAAGCCTACGGGTGCCGTTGCTTAAGCCTAAGGGTACCCCAGCCTAAGCCTAGGGTGCCCTAACCTAAGCCTAGGGGTGCCCTGGCCTAAACCTAGGGGTGCCATAGCCTAAGCCTAGGGCTGCCCTAGCCTGAGCATAGGGGTAACCTAGCCTGAGCCTACGAGTGCCCTAGCCTGAGTGTAGGGGTGCCCTAGAATGAGGCTAGGGGAGCCGTAGCCTTAGCCTAAGCCTAGGGGTGCCCTAGCCTAAGCCTAGGGGTGCCCTAGCCTAAGCCTAGGGGTGCCCTAGCCTAAGCCTAGTGGTGCCTTAGCCTAAGCCTAAGGGTGCCCTAGCCTAAGCCTAGGGGTGCCTTAGCCTAAGCCTAGGAGTCCCCTAGCCTTAGCCTAAGCCGAGGGCTGCCCTAGCCTAAGCATATGGGTGCCCTAGCCTAAGCCTAGGGGTGCCCTAGCCTTAGGCTAGGGGAGCACTAGCCTTAGCCTAATCCTAGGGGTGCCCGAGCCTAAGCCTAGGGGTGCCCTAGCCTAAGCCTAGGGGTGCCCTAGCCTAAGCCTAGGGTTACCCTAGCCTAAGCCTAGGGGTGCTCAAGCCTAAGCCTAGGTGTGCGCTAGCCTTAGGCTAAGCGAGCCCTAGCCTTAGCCTAAGCCTTGGGCTGCCCTAGCCTAAGACTTGGGGTGCCCAAGCCTAAGTCTAGGGGTGCCAAGCCTAAGCCTAGGGGTGCCCTAGCCTAAGCCTAGGTCTGTCCTAGCCTAAACCTAGGGGTGCCCTAGCCTTAGGCTAGGCGAGCCCTAGCCTTAGCCTAAGCCTAGGGGTGCCCTAGCCTAAGCCTAGGGGTGCCCTAGCCTAAGACTAGGGGTGCCCTAGCCTAAGCCTAGGGGTGCCCTAGCCTAAGCCTAGGGCTGCACTAGCCTTAGGCTAGGCAAGCCCTAGCCTTAGCCTAAGCTTACGGGTGCCCTAGTCTAAGCCTATAGGTGCCCAGCCTAAGCCTAGGGGTGTGAAGCCTAAGCCTAGGGGTGCCCTATCCTAAGCCTAGGCATGCCCTAGCCTTAGGCTAGGCGAGCTCTAGCCTTAGCCTAAGCCTAGGGGTGCCCTAGCCTAAACCTAGGGGTGCCCTAGCCTAAGCCTAGGGGTACCCTAGTCTAAGCCTAGGTGTGCCCTAGCCTTAGGCTAGGCGAGCCCTAGCCTTAGCCTAAGCCTAGTGCTGCCCTAGCCTAAGCATAGGGGTGCCCAAGCCTAAGCCTAGGGGTGCCAAGCCTTAGCCTAGGGGTGCCCTAGCCTAAGCCTAGGTCTGTCCTAGCCTAAGACTAGGGGTTCCTTAGCCTTAGGATAGGCGAGCCCTAGCCTTAGCCTAAGCGTAGGGGTGCCCTAGCCTAAGCCTAGGGCTACCCTAGCCTAAGCCTAGGGGTGCTCTAACCTAAGCCTAGGTGTGCCCTAGCGTTAGGCTAGGCGAGCCCTAGCCTTAGCCTAAGCCTTGGGCTACCCTAGCCTAAGCCTAGGGGTGCCAAGCCTAAGCCTAGGGGTGCCCTAGCCTTAGGCTAGGGGTGCCCTAGCCTAAGCCTAGGGATGCCCAAGCCTAAGCCTAGGGGTGCCAAGCCTTAGCCTAGGGGTGCCCTAGCCCAAGCCTAGGTCTGTCCTAGCCTAAGCCTAGGGGTGCCCTTGCCTTAGGATAGGCGAGCCCTAGCCTTAGCCTAAGCCAAGGGGTGCAATAGCCTAAGCCTAGGGGTGCCCTAGGCTAAGCCTAGGGGTGCCCTAGCCTTAGGCTAGGGGTTCTCTAGCCTAAGCCTAGGGCTGCCCTAGTGTAAGCCTAGGGGTGCCCTAGCCATAGGCTAGGTGAGCCCTAGCCTTAGCCTAAGCATATGGGTGCCCTAGCCTAAGCCTAGGGGTGCCCTAGCGTAAGCCTAGGGGTGCCCTAGCCTAAGCCTAGTGGTGCCCTAGCCTAAGCCTAGGGGTGCCCTAGCCTAAGCCTAGGCGTGCCCTAGCCTAAGCCTAGGGGTGCCCCAGCCTAAGCCTAGGGGTGCCCTAGTCTAAGCCTAGGGGTGCCCTAGCCTTAGGCTAGGTGAGCCCTAGCCTTAGGCTAGGTGAGCCCTAGCCTTAGCGTAAGCCTAGGGGTGCCCTAGCCTAAGCCTAGGGGTGCCCTAGCCTAAGCCTAGGGTGCCCTAGTCTAAGCCTAGGGGTGCCCTAGCCTTAGGCTAGGTGAGCCCTAGCTTTAGGCTAGGTGTGCCACAGCCTTAGCGTAAGCCTAGGGGTGCCCTAGCCTAAGCCTAGGGGTGCCCTAGCCTAAGCCTAGGGGTGCCCTAGCCTAAGCCTTGGGCTGCCTTAGCCTAAGCCTAGGGGTGCCCTAGCCTAAGCCTATGGGTGTCCTAGCCTTAGGCTATGGTATCTCTAGCCTTAGAATAAGCCTAGGGGTGCCCTAGCCTCAGCTTAGGGGTGCCCTAGCCTCAGCCTAGGGGTGCCCAGCCTAAGCCAAGGGGTGCCCTAGCCTAAGCCTATTGTTGCCCTAGCCTAAGAATAGTGGTACCTCATCCTAAGCCTAGGGGTGACCTAGCCTTAACCTAAGCCTAGGGGTGCCCTAGCCTAAGCCTAGGGGTTCCTTCGCCTAAGCCTAGGGGTGCCCTAGCATAAGCCTAGGGGTGCCGTAGCCTAAGCCTAGGAGTCCCCTAGCCTTAGCCTAAGCCTAGGGGTGCCCTATCCTAAGCCTATGGGTGCCCAATCCTAAGCCTAGGGTGCCCTAGCCTTAGGCTAGGGCAGCCCTAGCCTTAGCCTAACCCTCGGGGTGCCGGAGCCTAAGGCTAGGGGTGCCCTAGCCTAAGCCTAGGGGTGCCATAGCTAAGCTTAGGGGTGCCATAGCCTTAGTCTAGGGGTGCACTAGCCTGAGGCTAGGGGAGCCGTAGCCTTAGCCTAAGCCGACGGGAGCCCTAGCTTAAGCCTAGGGGTGCCCTAGCCTAAGCCTCAGGGTGCCCTAGCCTGAGCCTAGGGGTGCCGTAGCCTTAGGCTAGGGGAGCCCTAGCCTTAGCCTAAGCCTAGGGGTGCCCTAGTCTAAGGCTAAGGGTGCCCTAGACTGAGCCTAGGGGAGCCCTAGCATTAGCCTAAGCCTAGGATTGCCCTAGCCTCAGCTTAGGGGTGCCCTAGCCTGAGTTTAGGGGTGCCCTAGCCTGAGGCTAGGGGAGCCGTTGCCTTAGCCTAAGTCTAGGGGTGCCCTAGCCTAAGCCTAGGGGTGCCCTAGCCTAAGCCTAGGGGTGCCCTAGCCTTAGGCTAGGGGTTCCCTAGCCTGAGCATACGGGTGCCCTAGCCTGAGGCTACGGGAGCCCTAGCCTTAGTCTAGCCTAGGATTGCCCTAGCCTAAGCATAGGGTGCCATAGCCTGAGTCTAGGGGTGACCCAGCCTGATTACGGGAGCCGTAGCCTTAGCCTAAGCCTAGGCGTGCCCCAGCCTAAGCCTAGAGGTGCCCTAGCCTTAGCCTAGGGGTGTCCTAGCCTTAGGCCAGGGAACCCTAGCCTTAGCCTAAGCCTAGGGGCGCCCTAGCCTAAACCTAGTGGTGCCCTAGCCTAAGCTTAGGAGTGCCCTAGCCTTAGGCTAGGGGAGCCCTAGCCTTAGCCTAAGCCTAGGCGTGCCCTATCCTTAGGCTAGGGGAGTCCTCGCCTTAGCCGAAGCCTAGGGGTGCCCTAGCCTAAGCCTACGGGTGCCCTAGCCTAAGCCTAGGGGTGCCCTAGCCTAAGCCTAGGGGTGCCTAGCCTAAGCATAGGGGTGCCCTAACCTAACCCTAGGGGTTCCATACCTAAGCCTAGGGGTGCCCTAGCCTAAGCCTAGGGGTGCCCTAGCCTAAGCCTAGGGGTGCACTAGCCTAAGCTTAGGGGTGCCCTAGCCTAAGCCTAAGGGTGCCCTAGCCTAAGCCTAGGGGTTCCCTAGCCTAAGCCTACGGGTGCCCTAGCCTAAGCCTAGGAGTGCCCTAGCCTAAGCCTAGGGGAACCCTAGCCTTAGGCTATGGGAGCCCTAGCCTTAACCTAAGCCTAGGGGTGCCCTAGCCTAAGCCTAGTGGTGTCGTAGCCTAAGCCTAGGGGTGCCCTAGCCGAAGCCTAGGCGTGCCCTTGTCTAAGCCTAAGGGTGCCCTAGCCTTAGACTAAGGGAGCCCAAGCCTTAGCCTAAGCCTAGGGGTGCCCTAGCCTAAGCCTAGGGGTTCCCTAGCCTAAGCCTACGGGTGCCCTAGCCTAAGCCTAGGAGTGCCCTAGCCTAAGCCTACGGGTGCCCTAGCCTTAGGCTCGGGGAGCCCTAGGTTAACCTAATCCTAGGGGTGCCCTAGCCTAAGCCTAAAGGTGCCCTAGTCCAAGCCTATGGGTGCCCTAGCCTTAGGCTAAGGGAGCCATAGACTTAGCCTAAGCCTAGGGCTGCCCTAGCCTAAGCGTAGGGCTGCCCTAGCCTAAGCCTAGGAGTGCCCTAGCCTAAGCCTAGGGGTGCCCTAGCCTTAGGCTAGGGGAGCCCTAGCCTTAGCCTAAACCTAGGGGTGCCCTAGCCAAAGCATAGGGGTGCTGAAGCCTAAGCCTAGGGGTGCCCTAGACTTAGGCTAGGGGAGCCCTAACCTTATCCTAAGATTAGGGATGCCTTAGCCTAAGCCTTGGGGTGCCCTAGCCTAAGCCTACGGGTGCCCTAGCCTAAACCTAAGCCTAGTGGTGCCCTAGCCTAAGCCTAGGGGTGCCCTAGCCTAAGCTTAGAGGTGCCCTAGCCTTAGGCTAGGGTAGCCCTAGCTTTAGCCTAAGCCTAGGGGTGCCCTAGCCTCAGCTTAGCGGTGCCCTAGCCTCAGCCTTGGGGTGCCCTAGCCTAAGCCTAGGGGTGCCCTAGCCTAAGCCTAGGGTTGCCCTTGCCAAAGCCTAGGGGTGCCCTAGCCTAAGCCTAGAGGTGCGCTAGCCTTAGGTTAGGGGAGCCCTAACCATAGCGTAAGCCTAGGGGTGCCTTAGCCTAAGCCTTGGGGTGCCCTAGCCTAAGCCTAGGGGTGCCCTAGCCTTAGGCTAGGGGAACCCTAGCCTTAGCCTAAGCCTAGGGATGCCCTAGCCTAAGCCTATGGGTGCCCTAGCCTTAGGCTATGGTAGCCCTAGCCTTAGAATAAGCCTAGGGGTGCCCTAGCCTCAGCTTAGGGGTGCCCTAGCCTCAGCCGAGGGGTGCCCAGCCTAAGCCTAGGGGTGCCCTAGCCTAAGCCTATTGTTGAGCTAGCCTAAGCCTAGTGGTACCTCATCCTAAGCCTAGGGGTGACCTAGCCTTAGCCTAAGCCTCGGGGTGCCTTCGCCTAAGCCTAGGCGTGCCCTAGCATAAGCCTAGGGGTGCCGTAGCCTAAGCCTAGGAGTCCCCTAGCCTTAGCCTAAGCCTAGGGGTGCCCTATCCTAAGCCTATGGGTGCCCAACCCTAAGCCTAGGGTGCCCTAGCCTTAGGCTAGGGGAGCCCTAGCCTTAGCCCAACCCTCGGGGTGCCGGAACCTAAGCCTAGGGGTGCCCTGGCCTAAGCCTAGGGGTGCCCTGGCCTAAGCCTAGGGGGGCCCTAGCCTTAGGCTAGGGGATCCCTAGCCTTAACCTAAGCCTAGGTGTGCCCTAGCCTAAGCCTAGGAGTGCTCTAGCCTTAGGCTAGGGGAGCCCTAGCCTTAGCCTAAGCCTAGGGGTGCCCTAGCCTAAGCCTAGGGGTGAGCTAGCCTGAGGCTAGGGGAGCCCTAGCCTGAGGATACGGGAGTCCTAGCGTTAGTCTAGCCTAGGATTGCCCTAGTCTAAGCCTAGGGGTGCTCTAGCCATAGGCTAGGGGAGCCCTAGCCTTAGCCTAAGCCTAGGGGTGCCCTAGCCTAAGCCTAGGGGTGCTCTAGCCTTAGGCTAGGGGAGCCCTAGCCTTAGCCTAAGCCTAGGGTGCCCTAGCCTGAGCCTAGGGGTGCCCTAGCCTAAGCCTACAGGTGCCCTAGCCTGAGGATAGGGGAGCCCTAGCGTTAGTCTAGCCTAGTATTGCCCTAGCATAAGCCTAGGGGTGTAATAGCCTGAGTATAGGGGTGCAGTAGCCTGAGGCTAGGGGAGCCGTAGCCTTTGCCTAAGCCTAGGGGAGCCCTAGCTAAAACTCAGGGGTGCCCTAGCCTTAGCCTAGGGGTGCCCTAGCCTAAGCCAAGGGGTGCCCTAGCCTTAGGCTAGGTGACCCCTAACCTTTTCCAAAGGCTAGGGGTACCCTAGTCTATGCCTAGGGGTGCCCTAGCCTGAGCCTAGGGTTGCCCTAGCCTAAGCTTAGGTGTGCCCTAGCCTCAGGCTAAAGGAGCCCTAGCCTTAGCCTAAGCCTACGGGTGCCGTTGCTTAAGCCTAAGGGTACCCCAGACTAAGCCTAGGGTGCCCTAACCTAAGCCTAGGGGTGCCCTGGCCTAAACCTAGGGGTGCCATAGCCTAAGCCTAGGGCTGCCCTAGCCTGAGCCTAGGGGTAACCTAGCCTGAGCCTACGAGTGCCCTAGCCTGAGTCTAGGGGTGCCCTAGAATGAGGCTAGGGGAGCCGTAGCCTTAGCCTAAGCCTAGGGGTGCCCTAGCCTAAGCCTAGGGGTGCCCTAGCCTAAGCCTAGGGGTGCCCTAGCCTAAGCCTAGTGGTGCCTTAGCCTAAGCCTAAGGGTGCCCTAGCCTAAGCCTAGGGGTGCCTTAGCCTAAGCCTAGGAGTCCCCTAGCCTTAGCCTAAGCCGAGGGCTGCCCTAGCCTAAGCATATGGGTGCCCTAGCCTAAGCCTAGGGGTGCCCTAGCCTTAGGCTAGGGGAGCACTAGCCTTAGCCTAATCCTAGGGGTGCCCGAGCCTAAGCCTATGGGTGCCCTAGCCTAAGCCTAGGGGTGCCCTAGCCTGAGCCTAGGGGTGCCGTAGCCTTAGGCGAGGGGAGCCCTAGCCTTAGTCTAGCCTAGGATGGCCCTAGCCTAAGCCTAGGGGTGCCATAGGGCTGAGCCTAGGGGTACCCTAGCCTGAGCCTACGGGTGCCCTAGCCTGAGGATAGGGGAGCCCTAGCGTTAGTCTAGCCTAGGATGCCCTAGCCTAAGAATGGGGGAGTCATAGCCTGAGTCTAGGGGTGCACTATCCTGAGGCTAGGGGAACCATAGCCTTATCCTAAGCCTAGGGGAGCCCTAGCTAAAGCATAGGGGTTCCCTAGCCTAAGCCTAGGGGTGCCCTAGCCTAAGCCTAGGGGTGCCCTAGTCTAAGCCTAAGGGTGCCCTAGCCTAAGACTAAGGGAGCCCACGCCTTAGCCTAAGCCTAGGGGTGCCCTAGCCTAAGCCTAGGGGTTCCCTAGCCTAAGCCTACGGGTGCCCTAGCCTAAGCCTAGGAGTGCCCTAGCCTAAGCCTACGGGTGCCCTAGCCTTAGGCTCGGGGAGCCCTAGCCTTAGCCTAATCCTAGGGGTGCCCTAGCCTAAGCCTAAAGGTGCCCTAGCCCAAGCCTATGCGTGCCCTAGCCTTAGGCTAAGGGAGCCATAGACTTAGCCTAAGCCTAGGGCTGCCCTAGCCTAAGCGTAGGGCTGCCCTAGCCTAAGCCTAGGAGTGCCCTAGCCTAAGCCTAGGGGTGCCCTAGCCTTAGGCTAGGGGAGCCCTAGCCTTAGCCTAAACCTAGGGGTGCCCTAGCCAAAGCATAGGGGTGCTGAAGCCTAAGCCTAGGGGTGCCCTAGACTTAGGCTAGGGGAGCCCTAACCTTATCCTAAGATTAGGGGTGCCCTAGCCTAAGCCTAGGGGTGCCCTAGCCTAAGCCTAGGGCTGCCCTAGCCTAAGGATAGGGGTGCCCTAACCCAAGCCTCGGGCTTCCCTAGCCTAAGCCTAGGAGTGCCCTAGCCTAAGCCTAGGGGTGCCCTAGCCAAAGCCTAGTTGTGCCCTAGCCTAAGCCTAGAGTTGCCCTAGCCTTAGGCAAGGGGAGCCCTAACCTTAGGGTAAGCCTAGGGATGCCTTAGCCTAAGCCTTGGGGTGCCCTAGCCTAAGCCTACGGGTGCCCTAGCCTAAACCTAAGCCTAGTGGTGCCCTAGCCTAAGCCTAGGGGTGCCCTAGCCTAAGCTTAGAGGTGCCCTAGCCTTAGGCTAGGGTAGCCCTAGCTTTAGCCTAAGCCTAGGGGTGCCCTAGCCTCAGCTTAGCGGTGCCCTAGCCTCAGCCTTGGGTTGCCCTAGCCTAAGCCTAGGGGTGCCCTAGCCTAAGCCTAGGGTTGCCCTTGCCAAAGCCTAGGGGTGCCCTAGCCTAAGCCTAGAGGTGCGCTAGCCTTAGGTTAGGGGAGCCCTAACCATAGCGTAAGCCTAGGGGTGCCTTAGCCTAAGCCTTGGGGTGCCCTAGCCTAAGCCTAGGGGTGCCCTAGCCTTAGGCTAGGGGAACCCTAGCCTTAGCCTAAGCCTAGGGATGCCCTAGCCTAAGCCTATGGGTGCCCTAGCCTTAGGCTATGGTAGCCCTAGCCTTAGAATAAGCCTAGGGGTGCCCTAGCCTCAGCTTAGGGGTGCCCTAGCCTCAGCCGAGGGGTGCCCAGCCTAAGCCAAGGGGTGCCCTAGCCTAAGCCTATTGTTGACCTAGCCTAAGCCTAGTGGTACCTCATCCTAAGCCTAGGGGTGACCTAGCCTTAGCCTAAGCCTCGGGGTGCCTTCGCCTAAGCCTATGCGTGCCCTAGCATAAGCCTAGGGGTGCCGTAGCCTAAGCCTAGGAGTCCCCTAGCCTTAGCCTAAGCCTAGGGGTGCCCTATCCTAAGCCTATGGGTGCCCAACCCTAAGCCTAGGGTGCCCTAGCCTTAGGCTAGGGGAGCCCTAGCCTTAGCCCAACCCTCGGGGTGCCGGAGCCTAAACCTAGGGGTGCCCTGGCCTAAGCCTAGGGGTGCCCTGGCCTAAGCCTAGGGGGGCCCTAGCCTTAGGCTAGGGGATCCCTAGCCTTAACCTAAGCCTAGGTGTGCCCTAGCCTAAGCCTAGGAGTGCTCTAGCCTTAGGCTAGGGGAGCCCTAGCCTAATCCTAGGGGTGAGCTAGCCTGAGGCTAGGGGAGCCCTAGCCTGAGGATACGGGAGTCCTAGCGTTAGTCTAGCCTAGGATTGCCCTAGTCTAAGCCTAGGGGTGCTCTAGCCTTAGGCTAGGGGAGCCCTAGCCTTAGCCTAAGCCTAGGGGTGCCCTAGCCTTAGGCTAGGGGAGCCCTAGCCTTAGCCCAACCCTCGGGGTGCCGGAGCCTAAGCCTAGGGGTGCCCTGGCCTAAGCCTAGGGGTGCCCTGGCCTAAGCCTAGGGGGGCCCTAGCCTTAGGCTAGGGGATCCCTAGCCTTAACCTAAGCCTAGGTGTGCCCTAGCCTAAGCCTAGGAGTGCTCTAGCCTTAGGCTAGGGGAGCCCTAGCCTTAGCCTAAGCCTAGGGGTGCCCTAGCCTAAGCCTAGGGGTGAGCTAGCCTGAGGCTAGGGGAGCCCTAGCCTGAGGATACGGGAGTCCTAGCGTTAGTCTAGCCTAGGATTGCCCTAGTCTAAGCCTAGGGGTGCTCTAGCCTTAGGCTAGGGGAGCCCTAGCCTTAGCCTAAGCCTAGGGGTGCCCTAGCCTAAGCCTAGGGGTGCTCTAGCCTTAGGCTAGGGGAGCCCTAGCCTTAGCCTAAGCCTAGGGGTGCCATAGCCTAAGCCTAGGGTGCCCTAGCCTGAGCCTAGGGGTGCCCTAGCCTAAGCCTACAGGTGCCCTAGCCTGAGGATAGGGGAGCCCTAGCATTAGTCTAGCCTAGTATTGCCCTCGCATAAGCCTAGGGGTGTAATAGCCTGAGTATAGGGGTGCAGTAGCCTGAGGCTAGGGGAGCCGTAGCCTTTGCCTAAGCCTAGGGGAGCCCTAGCTAAAACTCAGGGGTGCCCTAGCCTTAGCCTAGGGGTGCCCTAGCCTAAGCCAAGGGGTGCCCTAGCCTTAGGCTAGGTGACCCCTAACCTTTTCCAAAGGCTAGGGGTACCCTAGTCTATGCCTAGGGGTGCCCTAGCCTGAGCCTAGGGTTGCCCTAGCCTAAGCTTAGGTGTGCCCTAGCCTCAGGCTAAAGGAGCCCTAGCCTTAGCCTAAGCCTACGGGTGCCGTTGCTTAAGCCTAAGGGTACCCCAGCCTAAGCCTAGGGTGCCCTAACCTAAGCCTAGGGGTGCCCTGGCCTAAACCTAGGGGTGCCATAGCCTAAGCCTAGGGCTGCCCTAGCCTGAGCCTAGGGGTAACCTAGCCTGAGCCTACGAGTGCCCTAACCTGAGTCTAGGGGTGCCCTAGAATGAGGCTAGGGGAGCCGTAGCCTTAGCCTAAGCCTAGGGGTGCCCTAGCCTAAGCCTAGGGGTGCCCTAGCCTAAGCCTAGGGGTGCCCTAGCCTAAGCCTAGTGGTGCCTTAGCCTAAGCCTAGGGGTGCCCTAGCCTAAGCCTAGGGGTGCCTTAGCCTAAGCCTAGGAGTCCCCTAGCCTTAGCCTAAGCCGAGGGCTGCCCTAGCCTAAGCATATGGGTGCCCTAGCCTAAGCCTAGGGGTGCCCTAGCCTTAGGCTAGGGGAGCACTAGCCTTAGCCTAATCCTAGGGGTGCCCGAGCCTAAGCCTATAGGTGCCCTAGCCTAAGCCTAGGGGTGCCCTAGCCTGAGCCTAGGGGTGCCGTAGCCTTAGGCGAGGGGAGCCCTAGCCTTAGTCTAACCTAGGATGGCCCTAGCCTAAGCCTAGGGGTGCCATAGGCTGAGCCTAGGGGTACCCTAGCCTGAGCCTACGGGTGCCCTAGCCTGAGGATAGGGGAGCCCTAGCGTTAGTCTAGCCTAGGATGCCCTAGCCTAAGAATGGGGGAGTCATAGCCTGAGTCTAGGGGTGCACTATCCTGAGGCTAGGGGAGCCATAGCCTTATCCTAAGCCTAGGGGAGCCCTAGCTAAAGCATAGGGTTTCCCTAGCCTAAGCCTAGGGGTGCCCTAGCCTAAACCTAGGGGTGCCCTAGCCTTAGGCTACGGGAGCCCTAGCCTTTTCCTAAGCCTAGGGGTTCCCCAGCGTAAGCCAAGGGGTGCCCTAGCCTTAGGCTAGGGGAGGCCAAGCCTTAGCCTAATCTTAGGGGTGCCCGAGCCTAAGCCTAGGGGTGCCCTAGCCTAAGCGTAGGGGTGCCCTAGCCTTAGGCTAGGGGAGCCCTAGCCTTAGCCTAAGCCTACGGGTGCCCTAGCCTTAGCCTAAGCCTAGGAGTGCCCTAGCCTAAGCCTAGGGGTGCCCTAGCCTAAGCCTAGGGGTGCCCTTGCCTTAGGCTAGGGGAGCCCTAGCCTTAGCCTAAGCCCAGGGGTGCCCTAGCCTAAACCTAGGGGTGCCCTAGCCTTAGGCTAGGGGTTCACAAGCCTAATCCTAGGGGTGCCCTAGTCTAAGCCTAGGGGTGCCCTAGCCTTAGGCTAGGTGAGCCCTAGCCTTAGCCTAAGCCTAGGGGTGCCCTAGCCTAAGTCTAGGGGTGCCCTAGCCTAAGCCTAGGGGTACCCTAGCCTAAGCCTAGGGCTGCCCTAGCCTAAGCCTAGGGGTGCCCTAACCTAAGCCTAGGGGTGCCTTAGCCTTAGGCTAGGCGAGCCCTAGCCTTAGCCTAAGCCTAGGGCTGCCCTAGCCTAAGAATAGGGGTGCCCAAGCCTAAGCCTAGGGGTGCCCTAGCCTAAGCCTAGGTCTGTCCTAGCCTAAGCCTAGGGGTGCCCTAGCCTTAGGCTAGTCGAGCCCTAGCCTTAGCCTAAGCCTAGGGATGCCTTAGCCTAAGCCTTGGGGTGCCCTAGCCTAAGCCTACGGGTGCCCTAGCCTAAACCTAAGCCTAGTGGTGCCCTAGCCTAAGCCTAGGGGTGCCCTAGCCTAAGCTTAGAGGTGCCCTAGCCTTAGGCTAGGGTAGCCCTAGCTTTAGCCTAAGCCTAGGGGTGCCCTAGCCTCAGCTTAGCGGTGCCCTAGCCTCAGCCTTGGGGTGCCCTAGCCTAAGCCTAGGGGTGCCCTAGCCTAAGCCTAGGGTTGCCCTTGCCAAAGCCTAGGGGTGCCCTAGCCTAAGCCTAGAGGTGCGCTAGCCTTAGGTTAGGGGAGCCCTAACCATAGCGTAAGCCTAGGGGTGCCTTAGCCTAAGCCTTGGGGTGCCCTAGCCTAAGCCTAGGGGTGCCCTAGCCTTAGGCTAGGGGAACCCTAGCCTTAGCCTAAGCCTAGGGATGCCCTAGCCTAAGCCTATGGGTGCCCTAGCCTTAGGCTATGGTAGCCCTAGCCTTAGAATAAGCCTAGGGGTGCCCTAGCCTCAGCTTAGGGGTGCCCTAGCCTCAGCCGAGGGGTGCCCAGCCTAAGCCAAGGGGTGCCCTAGCCTAAGCCTATTGTTGACCTAGCCTAAGCCTAGTGGTACCTCATCCTAAGCCTAGGGGTGACCTAGCCTTAGCCTAAGCCTCGGGGTGCCTTCGCCTAAGCCTAGGCGTGCCCTAGCATAAGCCTAGGGGTGCCGTAGCCTAAGCCTAGGAGTCCCCTAGCCTTAGCCTAAGCCTAGGGGTGCCCTATCCTAAGCCTATGGGTGCCCAACCCTAAGCCTAGGGTGCCCTAGCCTTAGGCTAGGGGAGCCCTAGCCTTAGCCCAACCCTCGGGGTGCCGGAACCTAAGCCTAGGGGTGCCCTGGCCTAAGCCTAGGGGTGCCCTAGCCTAAGCCTAGGGGGGCCCTAGCCTTAGGCTAGGGGATCCCTAGCCTTAACCTAAGCCTAGGTGTGCCCTAGCCTAAGCCTAGGAGTGCTCTAGCCTTAGGCTAGGGGAGCCCTAGCCTAATCCTAGGGGTGAGCTAGCCTGAGGCTAGGGGAGCCCTAGCCTGAGGATACGGGAGTCCTAGCGTTAGTCTAGCCTAGGATTGCCCTAGTCTAAGCCTAGGGGTGCTCTAGCCTTAGGCTAGGGGAGCCCTAGCCTTAGCCTAAGCCTAGGGGTGCCCTAGCCTTAGGCTAGGGGAGCCCTAGCCTTAGCCCAACCCTCGGGGTGCCGGAGCCTAAGCCTAGGGGTGCCCTGGCCTAAGCCTAGGGGTGCCCTGGCCTAAGCCTAGGGGGGCCCTAGCCTTAGGCTAGGGGATCCCTAGCCTTAACCTAAGCCTAGGTGTGCCCTAGCCTAAGCCTAGGAGTGCTCTAGCCTTAGGCTAGGGGAGCCCTAGCCTTAGCCTAAGCCTAGGGGTGCCCTAGCCTAAGCCTAGGGGTGTGCTAGCCTGAGGCTAGGGGAGCCCTAGCCTGAGGATACGGGAGTCCTAGCGTTAGTCTAGCCTAGGATTGCCCTAGTCTAAGCCTAGGGGTGCTCTAGCCTTAGGCTAGGGGAGCCCTAGCCTTAGCCTAAGCCTAGGGGTGCCCTAGCCTAAGCCTAGGGGTGCTCTAGCCTTAGGCTAGGGGAGCCCTAGCCTTAGCCTAAGCCTAGGGGTGCCATAGCCTAAGCCTAGGGTGCCCTAGCCTGAGCCTAGGGGTGCCCTAGCCTAAGCCTACAGGTGCCCTAGCCTGAGGATAGGGGAGCCCTAGCGTTAGTCTAGCCTAGTATTGCCCTCGCATAAGCCTAGGGGTGTAATAGCCTGAGTATAGGGGTGCAGTAGCCTGAGGCTAGGGGAGCCGTAGCCTTTGCCTAAGCCTAGGGGAGCCCTAGCTAAAACTCAGGGGTGCCCTAGCCTTAGCCTAGGGGTGCCCTAGCCTAAGCCAAGGGGTGCCCTAGCCTTAGGCTAGGTGACCCCTAACCTTTTCCAAAGGCTAGGGGTACCCTAGTCTATGCCTAGGGGTGCCCTAGCCTGAGCCTAGGGTTGCCCTAGCCTAAGCTTAGGTGTGCCCTAGCCTCAGGCTAAAGGAGCCCTAGCCTTAGCCTAAGCCTACGGGTGCCGTTGCTTAAGCCTAAGGGTACCCCAGCCTAAGCCTAGGGTGCCCTAACCTAAGCCTAGGGGTGCCCTGGCCTAAACCTAGGGGTGCCATAGCCTAAGCCTAGGGCTGCCCTAGCCTGAGCCTAGGGGTAACCTAGCCTGAGCCTACGAGTGCCCTAACCTGAGTCTAGGGGTGCCCTAGAATGAGGCTAGGGGAGCCGTAGCCTTAGCCTAAGCCTAGGGGTGCCCTAGCCTAAGCCTAGGGGTGCCCTAGCCTAAGCCTAGGGGTGCCCTAGCCTAAGCCTAGTGGTGCCTTAGCCTAAGCCTAGGGGTGCCCTAGCCTAAGCCTAGGGGTGCCTTAGCCTAAGCCTAGGAGTCCCCTAGCCTTAGCCTAAGCCGAGGGCTGCCCTAGCCTAAGCATATGGGTGCCCTAGCCTAAGCCTAGGGGTGCCCTAGCCTTAGGCTAGGGGAGCACTAGCCTTAGCCTAATCCTAGGGGTGCCCGAGCCTAAGCCTATAGGTGCCCTAGCCTAAGCCTAGAGGTGCCCTAGCCTGAGCCTAGGGGTGCCGTAGCCTTAGGCGAGGGGAGCCCTAGCCTTAGTCTAGCCTAGGATGGCCCTAGCCTAAGCCTAGGGGTGCCATAGGCTGAGCCTAGGGGTACCCTAGCCTGAGCCTACGGGTGCCCTAGCCTGAGGATAGGGGAGCCCTAGCGTTAGTCTAGCCTAGGATGCCCTAGCCTAAGAATGGGGGAGTCATAGCCTGAGTCTAGGGGTGCACTATCCTGAGGCTAGGGGAGCCATAGCCTTATCCTAAGCCTAGGGGAGCCCTAGCTAAAGCATAGGGGTTCCCTAGCCTAAGCCTAGGGGTGCCCTAGCCTAAACCTAGGGGTGCCCTAGCCTTAGGCTACGGGAGCCCTAGCCTTTTCCTAAGCCTAGGGGTTCCCCAGCGTAAGCCAAGGGGTGACCTAGCCTTAGGCTAGGGGAGGCCAAGCCTTAGCCTAATCTTAGGGGTGCCCGAGCCTAAGCCTAGGGGTGCCCTAGCCTAAGCGTAGGGGTGCCCTAGCCTTAGGCTAGGGGAGCCCTAGCCTTAGCCTAAGCCTACGGGTGCCCTAGCCTTAGCCTAAGCCTAGGAGTGCCCTAGCCTAAGCCTAGGGGTGCCCTAACCTAAGCCTAGGGGTGCCTTAGCCTTAGGCTAGGCGAGCCCTAGCCTTAGCCTAAGCCTAGGGCTGCCCTAGCCTAAGAATAGGGGTGCCCAAGCCTAAGCCTAGGGGTGCCCTAGCCTAAGCCTAGGTTGTCCTAGCCTAAACCTAGGGGTGCCCTAGCCTTAGGCTAGGGGTTCACAAGCCTAATCCTAGGGGTGCCCTAGTCTAAGCCTAGGGGTGCCCTAGCCTTAGGCTAGGTGAGCCCTAGCCTTAGCCTAAGCCTAGGGGTGCCCTAGCCTAAGTCTAGGGGTGCCCTAGCCTAAGCCTAGGGGTACCCTAGCCTAAGCCTAGGGCTGCCCTAGCCTAAGCCTAGGGGTGCCCTAACCTAAGCCTAGGGGTGCCTTAGCCTTAGGCTAGGCGAGCCCTAGCCTTAGCCTAAGCCTAGGGCTGCCCTAGCCTAAGAATAGGGGTGCCCAAGCCTAAGCCTAGGGGTGCCCTAGCCTAAGCCTAGGTTGTCCTAGCCTAAGCCTAGGGGTGCCCTAGCCTTAGGCTAGTCGAGCCCTAGCCTTAGCCTAAGCCTAGGGGTGCCCTAGCCTAAGCCTAGGGGTGCCCTAGCCTAAGCCTAGGGGTCCCCTAGCCTAAGACTATGGGTGCCCAAGCCTAACCCTAGGGGTGCCAAGCCTAAGCCTAGGGTTGCCCTATTCTAAGACTAGGTCTTGCCCAGGCCTTAGGCTAGGGGAGCCCTAGCCTTAGCCTAAGCCTATGGCTGCCCTAGCCTAAGCCTAGGAGTGCCAAGCTTAAGCCTAGGGGTGCCCTAGCCTAAGCCTAGGGGTGCCTTAGCCTGAGCCTAGGGGTGCCGTAGCCTTAGGCGAGGGGAGCCCTAGCTTTAGTCTAGCTAGGATTGCCCTAGCCTAAGTCTAGGGGTTCCATAGGCTGAGCCTAGGGTTGCCCTAGCCTGAGCCTACGGGTGCCCTAGCCTGAGGATAGGGGAGCCCTAGCGTTAGTCTAGCCTAGGATTGCCCTAGCCTAAGAATGGGGGAGTCATAGCCTGAGTCTAGGGGTGCACTATCCTGAGGCTAGGGGAGCCATAGCCTTATCCTAAGCCTAGGGGAGCCCTAGCTAAAGCCTAGGGGTTCCCTAGCCTAAGCCTAGGGGTGCCCTAGCCTAAACCTAGGGGTGCCCTAGCCTTAGGCTACGGGAGCCCTAGCCTTTTCCTAAGCCTAGGGGTTCCCCAGCGTAAGCCAAGGGGTGCCCTAGCCTTAGGCTAGGGGAGGCCTAGCCTTAGCCTAATCCTAGGGGTGCCCGAGCCTAAGCCTAGGGGTGCCCTAGCCTTAGGCTAGGGTAGCCCTAGCCTTAGAATAAGCCTACGGGTGCCCTAGCCTAAGCCTAGGGGTGCCCTAGCCTTAGGCTAGGGGAGCCCTAGCCTTAGCCAAAGCCTACGGGTGCCCTAGCCTTAGCCTAAGCCTAGGAGTGCCCTAGCCTAAGCCTAGGGGTGCCCTAGCCTAAGCCTAGGGGTGCACTTGCCTTAGGCTAGGCGAGCCCTAGCCTTAGCCTAAGCCCAGGGGTGCCCTAGCCTAAACCTAGGGGTGCCCTAGCCTTAGGCTAGGGGTTCACTAGCCTAATCCTAGGGGTGCCCTAGTCTAAGCCTAGGGGTGCCCTAGCCTTAGGCTAGGTGAGCCCTAGCCTTAGCCTAAGCCTAGGGGTGCCCTAGCCTAAGTCTAGGGGTGCCCTAGCCTAAGCCTAGGGGTACCCTAGCCTAAGCCTAAGGCTGCCCTAGCCTAAGGCTAGGGGTGCCCTAACCTAAGCCTAGGGGTGCCTTAGCCTTAGGCTAGGCGAGCCCTAGCCTTAGCCTAAGCCTCGGGCTGCCCTAGCCTAAGAATAGGGGTGCCCAAGCCTAAGCCTAGGGGTGCCCTAGCCTAAGCCTAGGTCTGTCCTAGCCTAAGCCTAGGGGTGCCCTAGCCTTAGGCTAGGCGAGCCCTAGCCTTTGCCTAAGCCTAGGGCTGCCCTAGCCTTTGCCTAAGCCTAGGGCTGCCCTAGCCTAAGCCTAGGGCTGCCCTAGCCTAAGCCAAGGGGTGCCCTAGCCTAAGCCTAGGGGTGCCCTAGCCTAAGCCTAGGGGTGCCCTAGCCTAAGACTATGGGTGCCCAAGCCTAAGCCTAGGGGTGCCAAGCCTAAGCCTAGGGGTGCCCTAGCTTAAGCCTAGGTCTGTCCTAGCCTAAGCCTAGGGGTGCCCAAGCCTTAGGCTAGGCGAGCCCTAGCTTTAGCCTAAGCCTAGGGGTGCCCTAGCCTAAGCCTATGGGTGCGCTAGCCTAAGCCTAGGAGTGCCCTAGCCTTAGGCTAGGGGTTCCCTAGCCTAAGCCTAGTGGTGCCCTAGTCTAAGCCTAGGGGTGCCCTAGCCTTAGGCTAGGTGAGCCCTAGCCTTAGCCTAAGCCTAGTGTTGCCTTAGCCTAAGCCTAGGGGTGCCCTGGCCTAAGCCTAGGTGTACCCTAGCCTAAGCCTAGGGCTGCCTTAGCCTAAGCCTAGGGGTGCCCTAGCCTAAGCCTAGGGGTGCCCTAGCCTTAGGCTAGGCGAGCCCTAGCCTTAGCCTAAGCCTAGGGCTGCCCTAGCCTAAGCCTAGGTGTGCCCAAGCCTAAGCCTAGGGGTGCCAAGCCTAAGCCTAGGGGTGCCCTAGTCTAAGTCTAGGGGTGCCCTAGCCTAAGCCTAGGGGTGCCCTAGCCTTAGGCTAGGGAATCCCTAGCCTTAGCCTAAGCCTAGGGGTGCGCTAGCCTAAGCCTAGGGGTGCCCTAGCCTAAGCCTAGGGGTGCCCGACCCTAAGACTAGGGGTGCCCAACCCTTAGGCTAGGGGAGCCCTAGCCTTAGCCTAAGCCTATGGCTGCCCTAGCCTAAGCCTAGGAGTGCCAAGCTTAAGCCTAGGGGTGCCCTAGCCTAAGCCTAGGTCTGTCCTAGCCTATGCCTAGAGTTGCCCTAGCCTTAGGCTAGGGGAGCACTAGCCTTAGCCTAATCCTAGGGTGCCCGAGCCTAAGCCTAGGGGTGCCGTAGCCTAAGCCTAGGGGTGCCCTAGCCTGAGCCTAGGGGTGCCGTAGCCTTAGGCAAGCGGAGCCCTAGCCTTAGTCTAGCCTAGGATTGCCCTAGCCTAAGCCTAGGGGTGCCATAGGCTGAGCCTAGGGGTGCCCTACCCTGAGCCTACGGGTGCCCTAGCCTGAGGATAGGGGAGCCCTAGCGTTAGTCTAGCCTAGGATTGCCCTAGCCTAAGAATGGGGGTGTCATAGCCTGAGTCTAGGGGTGCACTATCCTGAGGCTAGGGGAGCCATAGCCTTATCCTAAGCCTAGGGGAGCCCAGCTAAAGCCTAGGGGTTCCCTAGCTTAAGCCTAGGGGTGCCCTAGCCTAAACCTAGGGGTGCCCTAGCCTTAGGCTACGGGAGCCCTAGCCTTTTCCTAAGCCTAGGGGTTCCCCAGCGTAAGCCAAGGGGTGCCATAGCCTTAGGCTAGGGGAGGCCTAGCCTTAGCCTAATCCTAGGGGTGCCCGAGCCTAAGCCTAGGGGTGCCCTAGCCTTAGGCTAGGGTAGCCCTAGCCTTAGAATAAGCCTACGGGTGCCCTAGCCTAAGCCTAGGGGTGCCCTAGCCTAAGCCTAGGGGTGCCCTAGCCTTAGGCTAGGGGAGCCCTAGCCTTAGCCTAAGCCTACGGGTGCTCTAGCCTTAGCCTAAGCCTAGGAGTGCCCTAGCCTAAGCCTAGGGGTGCCCAAGCCTAAGCCTAGGGGTGCCCTTGCCTTAGGCTAGGGGAGCCCTAGCCATAGCCTAAGCCCAGGGGTGCCCTAGCCTAAACCTAGGGGTGCCCTAGCTTTAGGCTAGGGGTTCACTAGCCTAATCCTAGGGGTGCCCTAGTCTAAGCCTAGGGGTGCCCTAGCCTTAGGCTAGGTGAGCCCTAGCCTTAGCCTAAGCCTAGGGGTGCCCTAGCCTAAGTCTAGGGGTGCCCTAGCCTAAGCCTAGGGGTACCCTAGCCTAAGCCTAGGGCTGCCCTAGCCTAAGCCTAGGGGTGCCCTAACCTAAGTTTAGGGGTGCCTTAGCCTTAGGCTAGGCGAGCCCTAGCCTTAGCCTAAGCCTAGGGCTGCCCTAGCCTAAGAATAGGGGTGCACAAGCCTAAGCCTAGGGGTGCCCTAGCCTAAGCCTAGGTCTGTCCTAGCCTAAACCTAGGGGTGCCCTAGCCTTAGGCTAGGCGAGCACTAGCCTTTGCCTAAGCCTAGGGCTGCCCTAGCCTAAGCCTTGGGGTGCCTAAGCCTAAGCATAGGGGTGCCATAGCCTAAGCCTAGGGCTGCCCTAGCCTAAGCCTAGGGGTGCCCTAGCCTTAGGCTAGTCGAGCCCTAGCCTTAGCCTAAGCCTAGGGGTGCCCTAGCCTAAGCCTAGGGGTGCCCTAGCCTAAGCCTAGGGGTGCCCTAGCCTAAGACTATGGGTGCCCAAGCCTAAGCGTAGGGGTGCCAAGCCTAAGCCTAGGGGTGCCCTAGCTTAAGCCTAGGTCTGTCCTAGCCTAAGCCTAGGGGTGCCCAAGCCTTAGGGTAGGCGAGCCCTAGGCTTAGCCCAAGCCTAGGGGTGCCCTAGCCTAAGCCTAGGGGTGCGTTAGCCTAAGCCTAGGAGTGCCCTAGCCTTAGGCTAGTGGCTCCCTAGCCTAAGCCTAGTGGTGCCTTAGTCTAAGCCTAGGGGTGCCCTAGCCTTAGGGTAGGTGAGCCCTTGCGTTAGCCTAAGCCTAGTGGTGCCTTAGCCTAAGCCTAGGGGTGCCCTAGCCTAAGCCTAGGTGTACCCTAGCCTAAGCCTAGGGCTGCCTTAGCCTAAGCCTAGGGGTGGGCTAGCCTAAGCCTAGGGGTGCCCTAGCCTTAGGCTAGGCGAGCCCTAGCCTTAGCCTAAGCCTAGGGCTGCCCTAGCCTAAGCCTAGGTGTGCCCAAGCCTAAGCCTAGGGGTGCCAAGCCTAAGCCTAGGGGTGCCCTAGTCTAAGTCTAGGGGTGCCCTAGCCTAAGCCTAGGGGTGCCCTAGCCTTAGGCTAGGGAATCCCTAGCCTTAGCCTAAGCCTAGGTGTGCGCTAGCCTAAGCCTAGGGGTGCCCTAGCCTAAGCCTAGGGGTGCCCTATCCTAAGACTAGGGGTGCGCAGGCCTTAGGCTAGGGGAGCCCTAGCCTTAGCCTAAGCCTATGGCTGCCCTAGCCTAACCCTAGGAGTGCCAAGCTTAAGCCTAGGGGTGCCCTAGCCTAAGCCTAGGTCTGTCCTAGCCTAAGCTTAGGGGTGCCCTAGCCTTAGGCTAGGCGAGCCCTAGCCTTAGCCTAAGCCTAGGGCTGCACTAGCCTAAGCCTAGGGGTGCCATAGTGAGTCTAGGGGTGCCCTAGCCTGAGGCTAGGGGAGCCGTAGCCTTAACCTAAGCCTAGGGGTGCCCTAGCCTAAGCCTAGGGGTGCCCTAGACTAATCCTAGCGGTGCCCTAGCCTAAGCCTAGGGGTGCCCTAGCCTAAGCCTAGGGGTGCCCTAGCCTAAGCCTAGGGGTGCCCTAGCCTTAGGCTAGGGGAGCCCTAGACTTAGCCTAAGCCTAGGGGTGTCCTAGCCTTTGTCGAGGGGAGACCTAGACTTAGCCTAAGCCTATGGGTGCCCTAGCCTAAGCCTAGGGGTGCCCTAGAGTGAGCCTAGGGGTGCCCTAGCCTTAGGCTAGGGGAGCCCTAACCTTAGCCTAAGCCTAGTGGTGCCCTAGTCGAAGCCTCGGGGTGCCCTAGCCTAAGCCTAGGGTTACCCTAGCCTAAGCCTAGGGGTGCCCCAGCCTAAGCCTAGGGGTGCCCTAGCCTAAGCCTAGGGGTGCCCTAGCCTTAGGCTAGGGGAGCCCTAGCCTAAGCTAAAGCTTAGGGGTGCCCTAGCAATAGCCCAAGGGTGCCTTAGCCTAACCATAGGGGTGCACTAGCCTAAGCTTAGGGGTGCCCTAGCCTAAGCCTAGGGGTACACTAGCCTGAGCCTAGGGCTGCCCTAGCCTAAGCTTCCGGGTGCCCTAACCTAAGCCTAGGGGTGCCCCAGCCTTAGGCTAGGCGAGCCCTAGCCTTAGCCTAAGCCTAGGGCTGCCCTAGCCTAAGCCTAGGGGTGCCCAAGCCTTAGGCTAGGCGAGTCCTAGCCTTAGCCTAAGCCTAGGGGTTCCCTAGCCTAAGCCTACGGGTGCCCTAGTCTAAGCCTAGGGGTGCCCTAGCCTTAGGCTAGGTGAGCCCTAGCCTTAGCCTAAGCCTAGGGGTGCCTTAGCCAAAGCCTAGGGGTGCCCAAGCCTAAGCCTAGGGCTGCCCTAGACTAAGCCTAGGGGTGCCCAAGCCTAAGCCTAGGGGTGCCAAGCCTAAGCCTAGGGGTGCCCTAGCCTAAGCCTAGGGGTGCCCTAGCCTAAGCCTAGGGGTCCCCTACCCTTAGGCTAGGGGATCCCTAGCCTTAGCCTAAGCCTAGGGGTGCCCTAGCCTAAGCCTATGGGTGCCCTAGCCTAAGCCTACGGGTGCCCTATCCTAAGACTAGGGGTGCCCAGGCCTAAGGCTAGGGGAGCCCTAGCCTTAGCCTAAGCCTATGGCTGCACTAGCCTAAGCCTAGGGGTGCCAAAACTAAGCCTAGGGGTGCCCTAGCCTAAGCCTAGGGGTGCCCTAGCCTAAGCCTAGGGGTACCCTAGCCTGAGCCTACGGGTGCCCTAGCTTGAGGATAGGGGAGCCCTAGCGTTAGTCTAACCAAGGATTGTCCTAGCCTAAGCCTAGAGGTGCCATAGCCTGAGTCTAGGGGTGCCGTAGCCTGAGGCTACAGGCGCCGTAGCCTTAGCCTAAGACTAGGGGTGCCCTAGCCTAAGCCTAGGGGTGCCCTAGCCAAAGCCTAGGGGTGCCCTAGCCTAAGCCTAAGGGTGCCCTAGCCTAAGCTTTGGGGTGCCCTAGCCTAAGCCTAGGGGTGCCCTAGCCTAAGCCTAGGGGTGCCCTAGCCTTAGGCTAGGGGAGCCCTAGCCTTAGCCTAAGCATAGGGGTGCCCAAGCCTTAGCCTAAGCCTAGGGGTGCCCTAGCTAAAGCCTAGTGGTGACCTAGCCTTAGGCTAGGGAAGCCCTAGCCTTAGCCTAAGCCTCGGGGTGCCCTAGCCTAAGCCTAGGTGTGCCCTAGCCTAAGCCTAGGGGTGCCCTAGCCTTAGGCTAGGGGTTCACTAGCCTAAGCCTAGCGGTGCCCTAGCATAAACCTAGGAGTGCCCTAGCCTTAGGCTATGGGAGCCCTAGCCTTAGCCTAAGCCACGGGTGCCCTAGCCTACGCCTAGGGGTGCCCTAGCCTAAGCCTAGGTCTGCCGTATCCTAAGCCTAGGGGTGCCCTAGCCTTAAACTACGCGAGCCCTAGCCTTAGCCTAAGCCTTTGGCTGCCCTAGCCTAAGCCTAGGGGTGCCCTAGCCTAAGCCTAGGGGTGCCCTAGCCTAAGCCTAGGGGTGCCCTAGACTAAGCCTAGGGGTGCCCTAGCCTAAGCCTAGGTCTGTCCTAGCCTAAGCCTAGGGGTGCCCTAGCCTTAGGCTAGGCGAGACCTAGCTTTAGCCTAAGCCTAGGGCTACCCTAGCCTATACCTAGGGTTGCCCAAGCCTAAGCCTAGGTCTGTCCTAGCCTAAGCCTTGGGGTGCCCTAGCCTTAGGCTAGGCGAGCCCTAGCCTTAGCCTAAGCCTAGTGGTGCCCTAGCCTATGCCTAGGGGTGCCCTAGCCTTAGGCTAGGGGTTCCCTAGCTTAAGCCTAGGGGTGCCCTAGCCTAAGCCTAGGAGTGCCCTAGCCTTAGGCTAGGGGTTCCCTAGCCTAAGCCTAGGGTTGCCCTAGTCTAAGCCTAGGGGTGACCTAGCCTTAGACTAGGTGAGCCCTAGCCTTAGCCTAAGCCTAGGGGTACCCTAACCTAAGCCTAGGGGTGCCCTAGCCTATGCCTATGGGTGCTCTAGCCTAAGCCTAGGGCTGCCCTAGCCTAAGCCTAGGGGTGCCCAAGTCTAAGCCTAGGGGTGCCCTCGCCTTAGCCTAGGCGAGCCCTGGCCTTAGCCTAAGCCTACGGCTGCCCTAGCCAAAGCCTAGGGGTGCCCAAGCCTAAGCCTAGGGGTGCTAAGCCTAAGCTTAGGGTGCCCTGGCCTACGCTTAGGGGTGCCCTAGCCTAAGCCTAGGGGTCCCCTACCCTTAGGCTAGGGGATCCCTAGCCTTAGCCTAAGCCTAGGGGTGCCCTAGCCTAAGCCTATGGGTGCCCTAGCCTAAGCCTACGGGTGCCCTATCCTAAGACTAGGGGTGCCCAGGCCTAAGGCTAGGGGAGCCCTAGCCTTAGCCTAAGCCTATGGCTGCACTAGCCTAAGCCTAGGGGTGCCAAAACTAAGCCTAGGGGTGCCCTAGCCTAAGCCTAGGGGTGCCCTAGCCTAAGCCTAGGGGTACCCTAGCCTGAGCCTACGGGTGCCCTAGCTTGAGGATAGGGGAGCCCTAGCGTTAGTCTAACCAAGGATTGTCCTAGCCTAAGCCTAGAGGTGCCATAGCCTGAGTCTAGGGGTGCCGTAGCCTGAGGCTACAGGCGCCGTAGCCTTAGCCTAAGACTAGGGGTGCCCTAGCCTAAGCCTAGGGGTGCCCTAGCCAAAGCCTAGGGGTGCCCTAGCCTAAGCCTAAGGGTGCCCTAGCCTAAGCTTTGGGGTGCCCTAGCCTAAGCCTAGGGGTGCCCTAGCCTAAGCCTAGGGGTGCCCTAGCCTTAGGCTAGGGGAGCCCTAGCCTTAGCCTAAGCATAGGGGTGCCCAAGCCTTAGCCTAAGCCTAGGGGTGCCCTAGCTAAAGCCTAGTGGTGACCTAGCCTTAGGCTAGGGAAGCCCTAGCCTTAGCCTAAGCCTCGGGGTGCCCTAGCCTAAGCCTAGGTGTGCCCTAGCCTAAGCCTAGGGGTGCCCTAGCCTTAGGCTAGGGGTTCACTAGCCTAAGCCTAGCGGTGCCCTAGCATAAACCTAGGAGTGCCCTAGCCTTAGGCTATGGGAGCCCTAGCCTTAGCCTAAGCCACGGGTGCCCTAGCCTACGCCTAGGGGTGCCCTAGCCTAAGCCTAGGTCTGCCGTATCCTAAGCCTAGGGGTGCCCTAGCCTTAAGCTACGCGAGCCCTAGCCTTAGCCTAAGCCTTTGGCTGCCCTAGCCTAAGCCTAGGGGTGCCCTAGCCTAAGCCTAGGGGTGCCCTAGCCTAAGCCTAGGGGTGCCCTAGACTAAGCCTAGGGGTGCCCTAGCCTAAGCCTAGGTCTGTCCTAGCCTAAGCCTAGGGGTGCCCTAGCCTTAGGCTAGGCGAGACCTAGCTTTAGCCTAAGCCTAGGGCTACCCTAGCCAATACCTAGGGGTGCCCAAGCCTAAGCCTAGGTCTGTCCTAGCCTAAGCCTTGGGGTGCCCTAGCCTTAGGCTAGGCGAGCCCTAGCCTTAGCCTAAGCCTAGTGGTGCCCTAGCCTATGCCTAGGGGTGCCCTAGCCTTAGGCTAGGGGTTCCCTAGCTTAAGCCTAGGGGTGCCCTAGCCTAAGCCTAGGAGTGCCCTAGCCTTAGGCTAGGGGTTCCCTAGCCTAAGCCTAGGGTTGCCCTAGTCTAAGCCTAGGGGTGACCTAGCCTTAGACTAGGTGAGCCCTAGCCTTAGCCTAAGCCTAGGGGTACCCTAACCTAAGCCTAGGGGTGCCCTAGCCTATGCCTATGGGTGCTCTAGCCTAAGCCTAGGGCTGCCCTAGCCTAAGCCTAGGGGTGCCCAAGTCTAAGCCTAGGGGTGCCCTCGCCTTAGCCTAGGCGAGCCCTGGCCTTAGCCTAAGCCTACGGCTGCCCTAGCCAAAGCCTAGGGGTGCCCAAGCCTAAGCCTAGGGGTGCTAAGCCTAAGCTTAGGGTGCCCTGGCCTACGCTTAGGGGTGCCCTAGCCTAAGGCTAGGGGTGCCCTAGGCTTAGGCTAGGGGATCACTAGCCTTAGCCTAAGCCTAGGGGTGCCCTAGCCTAAGCCTAGGGGTGCCCTAGCCTAAGCCTATGGGTGCCCTAGCCTAAGCCTAGGGCTACCCTAGCCTAAGCCTAGGGGTGCTCTAGCCTAAGACTAGGTTTGCCCTAGCCTTAGGCTAGGCGAGCCCTAGCCTTAGCCTAAGCCTAGGGCTGCCCTAGCCGAAGCCTAGGTGTGCCCAAGCCTAAGTCTAGGGGTGCCAAGCCTAAGCCTAGGGGTGCCCTAGCCTAAGCTTAGGTCTGTCCTAGCCTAAGCCTAGGGGTGCCCTAGCCTTAGACTAGGCGAGCCCTAGCCTTAGCATAAGCCTAGGGGTGCCCTAGCCTAAGCCTAGGGGTGCCCTAGCCTAAGACTGGGGGTGCCCTAGCCTAAGCCTAGGGCTGCCATAGCCTTCGGCTAGGCAAGCCCTAGCCTTAGCCGAAGCGTAGGGCTGCCCTAGCCTAAGCCTAGGGGTGCCCAAGGCTAAGCCTAGGGGTGCCAAGCCTAAGCAGAGGGGTGCCCTAGCCTAAGCCTAGGGGTGCCCTAGCCTAAGCCTAGGGGTGCCCTTTCCTTAGGCTAGGTGAGTTCTAGCCTTAGCCTAAGCCTAGGGGTGCACTAGCCTAAGCCTATGGGTACCCTAGTCTAAGCCTAGGTGTGCCCTAGCCTTAGGCTAGGCGAGCCCTAGCCTTAGCCTAAGCCTAGTGCTGCCCTAGCCTAAGCCTAGGGGTGCCCAAGCCTAATCCTAGGGGTGCCAAGCCTTAGCCTAGGGGTGCCCTAGCCCAAGCCTAGGTCTGCCCTAGCCTAAGCCTAGGGGTGCCCTAGCCTTAGGATAGGCGAGCCCTAGCCTTAGCCTAAGTCTAGGGGTGCACTAGTCTAAGCCAAGGGGTGCCCTAGCCTAAGCCTAGGGGTGCCCTAGCCTTAGGTTAGGAGTTCTCTAGCCTAAGCCTAGGGGTGCCCTAGTCTAAGCCTAGGGGTGGCCTAGCCTTAGGCTAGGTGAGCCCTTGCCTTAGCCTAAGCCTAGGGGTGCCCTATCCTAAGCCTAGGTGTGCCCTAGCTTAAGCCTATGGGTGCTCTAGCCTAAGCCTAGGGCTGCCCTAACCTAAGCCTAGGGGTGCCCTAGCCTAAGCCTAAGGGTGCCCTAGCCTTAGGCTAGGCGAGCCCTATCCTTAGCCTAAGCCTAGGGCTGCCCTACCCTAAGCCTAGGGGTGCCCAAGCTTAAGCCTAGGGGTGCCAAGCCTAAGCCTAGGGGTGCCCTAGCCTAAGCCTAGGGGTGCCCTTGCCTACGCCTAGGGCTGCCCTAGCCTTAGGCTAGGGCATCACTAGCCTTAGCCTAAGCCTAGGGTGCCCTACCTAAGCCTAGGGGTCCCCTAGCCTAAGCCTATGGGTGCCCTAGCCTAAGCCTAGGGCTACCCTAGCCTAAACCTAGGGGTGCTCTAGCCTAAGCCTAAGTGTGCCCTAGCCTTAGGCTAGGCGAGCCCTAGCCTTAGCCTAAGCCTTGGGCTGCCCTAGCCTAAGCCTAGGGGTACCCAAGCCTAAGTCTAGGGGTGCCAAGCCTAAACCTAGGGGTGCCCTAGCCTAAGCCTAGGTCTGTCCTAGCCTAAGCCTAGGGGTGTCCTAACCTTAGGCTAGGCGAGCTCTAGCCTTAGCCTAAGCCTAGGGGTGCCCTAGCCTAAGCCTATGGGTGCCCTAGCCTCAGCCTAGGGCTACTCTAGCCTAAGCCTAGGGGTGCTCTAGCCTAAGCCTAGGTGTGCCCTAGCCTTAGGCTAGGCGAGACCTAGCCTTAGCCTAAGCCTTGGGCTGCCCTAGTCTAAGCCTAGGGGTGCCAAGCCTAAGCCTAGGGGTGCCCTAGCCTAAGCCTAGGGGTGCCCTAGCCTAAACCTAGGGATGCCCAAGCCTAAGCCTAGGGGTGCCAAGCCTTAGCCTAGGGGTGCCCTAGCCCAAGCCTAGGTCTGTCCTAGCCTAAGTCTAGGGGTGCCCTTGCCTTAGGATAGGCCAGCCCTAGCCTTAGCCTAAGCCAAGGGGTGCACTAGCCTAAGCCAAGGGGTGCCCTAGCCGAAGCCTAGGGGTGCCCTAGCCTTAGGCTAGGGGTTCTCTAGCCTAAGCCTAGGGGTGCCCTAGTCTTAGCCTATGGGTGCCCTAGCCTTAGGCTAGGTGAGCCCTAGCCTTAGCCTAAGCCTAGGGGTGCCCTAGCCTAAGCCTAGGGGTGCCCTAGCCTAAGCCTAGGGGTGCCCTAGCCTAAGCCTAGGGGTGCCCTAGCCTAAGCCTAGGGGTGCCCTAGCCTAAGTCTAGGGGTGCCCTAGCCTAAGCCTAGGGGTGCCCTAGCCTAAGCCTAGGGGTGCCCTAGTCTAAGCCTAGGGGTGCCCTAGCCTTAGGCTAGGTGAGCCCTAGCCTTAGGCTAGGTGAGCCCTAACCTTAGCGTAAGCCTAGGGGTGCCCTAGCCTAAGCCTAGGGGTGCCCTAGCCTAAGCCAAGGGGTGCCCTAGCCTAAGCCTTGGGCTTCCCTAGCGTAAGCCTAGGGGTGCCCTAGCCTAAGCCTAGGGGTGCCCTTGCCTTAGGCTAGGCGAGCCCTAGCCTTAGCCTAAGCCTAGGGCTGCCCTAGCCTAAGCCTATGGGTGCCCAAGCCTAAGCCTAGGGGTGCCAAGCCTAAGCCTAGGGGTGCCCTAGCCTAAGCATAGGGGTGACCTAGCCTAAGCCTAGGGCTGCCCTAGCCTAAGCCTTGGGCTGCCCTAGCCTAAGCCTAGGCGTGCCCTAGCCGAAGCCTTGGGCTGCCCTAGCCTAAGCCTAGGGGTGCCCTAGCCTAAGCCTAGGGGTGCCCTAGCCTAAGCCTAGGGATGCCCTAGCCTAAGCCTTGGGCTGCCCTAGCCTAAGCCTAGGGGTGCCCTAGCCTAAGCCTAGGGGTGCCTTTGCCTTAGGCTAGGCGAGCCCTAGCCTTAGCCTAAGCCTAGGGCTGCCCTAGCCTAAGCCTAGGGGTGCCCAAGCCTAAGCCTAGGGGTGCCAAGCTTAAGCCTAGGGCTGCCCTTGCCTAAGCCTAGGGATGCCCAAGCCTAAGCCTAGGGGTGCCCTAGCCTAAGCTTAGGGGTGCCCTAGCCTAAGCCTAGGGGTGCCCAGGCCTAAGCCTAGGGGTGCCCTAGCCTAAGTCTAGGGCTGCCCTAGCCTAATCCTAGGGGTGTCCTAACCTTAGGCTAGGCGAGCTCTAGCCTTAGCCTAAGCCTAGGGGTGCCCTAGCCTAAGCCTATGGGTGCCCTAGCCTCAGCCTAGGGCTACTCTAGCCTAAGCCTAGGGGTGCTCTAGCCTAAGCCTAGGTGTGCCCTAGCCTTAGGCTAGGCGTGACCTAGCCTTAGCCTAAGCCTTGGGCTGCCCTAGTCTAAGCCTAGGGGTGCCAAGCCTAAGCCTAGGGGTGCCCTAGCCTAAGCCTAGGGGTGCCCTAGCCTAAACCTAGGGATGCCCAAGCCTAAGCCTAGGGGTGCCAAGCCTTAGCCTAGGGGTGCCCTAGTCCAAGCCTAGGTCTGTCCTAGCCTAAGTCTAGGGGTGCCCTTGCCTTAGGATAGGCGAGCCCTAGCCTTAGCCTAAGCCAAGGGGTGCACTAGCCTAAGCCAAGGGGTGCCCTAGCCGAAGCCTACGGGTGCCCTAGCCTTAGGCTAGGGGTTCTCTAGCCTAAGCCTAGGGGTGCCCTAGTCTAAGCCTAGGGGTGCCCTAGCCTTAGGCTAGGTGAGCCCTAGCCTTAGCCTAAGCCTAGGGGTGCCCTAGCCTAAGCCTAGGGGTGCCCTAGCCTAAGCCTAGGGGTGCCCTATCCTAAGCCTAGGGGTGCCCTAGCCTAAGTCTAGGGGTGCCCTAGCCTAAGCCTAAGGGTGCCCTAGCCTAAGCCTAGTGGTGCCCTAGTCTATGCCTAGGGGTGCCCTAGCCTTAGGCTAGGTGAGCCCTAGCCTTAGGCTAGGTGAGCCCTAACCTTAGCGTAAGCCTAGGGGTGCCCTAGCCTAAGCCTAGGGGTGCCCTAGCCTAAGCCAAGGGGTGCCCTAGCCTAAGCCTTGGGCTGCCCTAGCGTAAGCCTAGGGGTGCCTTAGCCTAAGTCTAGGGGTGCCCTTGCCTTAGGCTAGGCGAGCCCTAGCCTTAGCCTAAGCCTAGGGCTGCCCTAGCCTAAGCCTATGGGTGCCCAAGCCTAAGCCTAGGGGTGCCAAGCCTAAGCCTAGGGGTGCCTAGCCTAAGCATAGGGGTGACCTAGCCTAAGCCTAGGGCTGCCCTAGCCTAAGCCTTGGGCTGCCCTAGCCTAAGCCTAGGGGTGCCCTAGCCGAAGCCTTGGCCTGCCCTAGCCTAATCCTAGGGGTGCCCTAGCCTAAGCCTAGGGGTGCCCTAGCCTAAGCCTAGGGATGCCCTAGCCTAAGCCTTGGGCTGCCCTAGCCTAAGCATAGGGGTGCCCTAGCCTAAGCCTAGGGGTGCCTTTGCCTTAGGCTAGGCGAGCCCTAGCCTTAGCCTAAGCCTAGGGCTGCCCTAGCCTAAGCCTAGGGGTGCCCAAGCCTAAGCCTAGGGGTGCCAAGCTTAAGCCTAGGGCTGCCCTTGCATAAGCCTAGGGATGCCCAAGCCTAAGCCTAGGGGTGCCCTAGCCTAAGCTTTGGGGTGCCCTAGCCTAAGCCTAGGGGTGCCCAGGCCTAAGCCTAGGGGTGCCCTAGCCTAAGTCTAGGGCTGCCCTAGCCTAAGCCTAGGGGTGCCCAAGCCTAAGCCTACGGGTGCCAAGCTTAAGCCTAGGGGTGCCCTAGCCTAAGCCTAGGTCTGTCCTAGCCTAAGCATAGGGGTGCCCTAGCCTTAGGCTAGGCGAGCCCTAGCCTTAGCCTAAGCCTAGGGGTTCCCTAACCTAAGCCTAGGGGTGCCCTAGTCTAAGCCTAGGGGTGCCCTAGTCTAAGCCTAGGGGTGGGGTAGCCTTACGCTAGGTGAGCCCTAGCTTTAGCCTCAGCCTAGGGATGCCCTAGCCTAAGCCTTGGGCTGCCCTAGCCTAAGCCTAGGGGTGCCCTAGCCTAAGCCTAGGGGTGCCTTTGCCTTAGGCTAGGCGAGCCCTAGCCTTAGCCTAAGCCTAGGGCTGCCCTAGCCTAAGCCTAGGGGTGCCCAAGCCTAAGCCTAGGGGTGCCAAGCTTAAGCCTAGGGCTGCCCTTGCCTAAGCCTAGGGATGCCCAAGCCTAAGCCTAGGGGTGCCCTAGCCTAAGCTTAGGGGTGCCCTAGCCTAAGCCTAGGGGTGCCCAGGCCTAAGCCTAGGGGTGCCCTAGCCTAAGTCTAGGGCTGCCCTAGCCTAAGCCTAGGGGTGCCAAACCTAAGCCTACGGGTGCCAAGCCTAAGCCTAGGGGTGCCCTAGCCTAAGCCTAGGTCTGTACTAGCCTAAGCCTAGGGGTGCCGTAGCCTTAGGCTAGGCGAGCCCTAGCCTTAGCCTAAGCCTAGGGGTTCCCTAACCTAAGTCTAGGGGTGCCCTAGTCTAAGCCTAGGGGTGCCCTAGTCTAAGCCTAGGGGTGCCCTAGTCTAAGCCTAGGGGTGGGGTAGCCTTACGCTAGGTGAGCCCTAGCTTTAGCCTAAGCCTAGGGTTGCCCTAGGCTAAGCCTAGGGTTTCCCTAGCCTAAGACCAGGGGTGCCCTAGCCTAAGCCTAGGGGTGCCCTAGCCTTAGGCTAGGGGTTCCCTAGCGTAAGCCTAGGGGTGCCCTAGTCTAAGCCTAGGGGTGCCCTAGCCTTAGACTAGGTGAGCCCTAGCCTTAGCCTAAGCCTAGGGGTGCCCTATCCTAAGCCTAGGGGTGCCCTAGCCTAAGCCTATGGGTGCTCTAGCCTAAGCTTAGGGCTGCCCTAGCCTAAGCCTAGGGGTGCCTTAGCCTAAGCCTAGGGGTGCCTTAGCCTTAGGCTAGGCAAGCCCTAGCCTTAGCCTAAGTCTAGGGCTGCCCTAGCCTAAGCCTAGGTGTGCCCAAGCCTAAGTCTAGGGGTGCCAAGCCTAAGCCTAGGGGTGCCCTAGCCTAAGCCTAGGTCTGTCCTAGCCTAAGCCTAGGCTTGCCCTAGCCTTCGGCTAGGCGAGCCCTAGCCTTAGCCTAAGCCTAGGGATGCCCTAGCCTTAGGCTAGGCGAGCCCTAGCCTTAGCCTAAGCCTAGGGGTGCCCTAGCCTAAGCCTAGGGGTGCCCTAGCCTAAGACTAGGGGTGCCCTAGCCTTAGGCTAAAGGAGCCCTAGCCTTAGCCTAAGCCTACGGGTGCCGTAGCTTAAGCCTAAGGGTACCCCAGCCTAAGCCTAGGGTGCCCTAACCTAAGCCTAGGGGTGCCCTGGCCTAAACCTAGGGGTGCCATAGCCTAAGCCTAGGGCTGCCCTAGCCTGAGCCTAGTGGTAACCTAGCCTGAGCCTACGAGTGCCCTAGCCTGAGTCTAGGGGTGCCCTAGAGTGAGGCTAGGGGAGCCGTAGCCTTAGCCTAAGCCTAGGGGTGCCCTAGCCTAAGCCTAGGGGTGCCCTAGCCTAAGCCTAGGGGTGCCCTAGCCTAAGCCTAGTGGTGCCTTAGCCTAAGCCTAGGGGTGCCCTAGCCTAAGCCTAGGGGTGCCCTAGCCTAAGCCTAGGGGTGCCTTAGCGTAAGCCTAGGAGTCCCCTAGCCTTAGCCTAAGCCGAGGGCTGCCCTAGCCTAAGCATATGGGTGCCCTAGCCTGAGCCTACGGGTGCCCTAGCCTGAGGATAGGGGAGCCCTAGCGTTAGTCTAGCCTAGGATGCCCTAGCCTAAGAATGGGGGAGTCATAGCCTGAGTCTAGGGGTGCACTATCCTGAGGCTAGGGGAGCCATAGCCTTATCCTAAGCATAGGGGAGCCCTAGCTAAAGCATAGGGGTTCGGTAGCCTAAGCCTAGGGGTGCCCTAGCCTAAACCTAGGGGTGCCCTAGCCTTAGGCTACGGGAGCCCTAGCCTTTTCCTAAGCCTAGGGGTTCCCCAGCGTAAGCCAAGGGGTGCCCTAGCCTTAGGCTAGGGGAGGCCAAGCCTTAGCCTAATCCTAGGGGTGCCCGAGCCTAAGCCTAGGGGTGCCCTAGCCTTAGGCTAGGGTAGCCCTAGCCTTAGAATAAGCCTACGGGTGCCCTAGCCTAAGCCTAGGGGTGCCCTAGCCTAAGCCTAGGGGTGCCCTAGCCTTAGGCTAGGGGAACCCTAGCCTTAGCCTAAGCCTACGGGTGCCCTAGCCTCAGCCTAAGCCTAGGAGTGCCCTAGCCTAAGCCTAGGGGTGCCCTAGCCTAAGCCTAGGGGTGCCCTTGCCTTAGGCTAGGGGAGCCCTAGCCTTAGCCTAAGCCCAGGGGTGCCCTAGCCTAAACCTAGGGGTGCCCTAGCCTTAGGCTAGGGGTTCACTAGCCTAATCCTAGGGGTGCCCTAGTCTAAGCCTAGGGGTGCCCTATCCTTAGGATAGGTGAGCCCTAGCCTTAGCCTAAGCCTAGGGGTGCCCTAGCCTAAGTCTAGGGGTGCCCTAGCCTAAGACTAGGGGTACCCTAGCCTAAGCCTAGGGCTGCCCTAGCCTAAGCCTAGGGCTGCCCTAGCCTAAGAATAGGGGTGCCCAAGCCTAAGCCTAGGGGTGCCTTAGCCTAAGCCTAGGTCTGTCCTACCCTAAGCCTAGGGGTGCCCTAGCCTTAGGCTAGTCGAGCCCTAGCCTTTGCCTAAGCCTAGGGCTGCCCTAGCCTAAGCCTAGGGGTGCACAAGCCTAAGCCTAGGGGTGCCATAGCCTAAGCCTAGGGATGCCCAAGCCTAAGCCTAGGGGTGCCCTAGCCTTAGGCTAGTCGAGCCCTAGCCTTAGCCTAAGCCTAGGGGTGCCCTAGCCTAAGCCTAGGGGTGCCCTAGCCTAAGCCTAGGGGTCCCCTAGCCTAAGACTATGGGTGCCCAAGCCTAAGCCTAGGGGTGCCAAGCCTAAACCTAGGGGTGCCCTAGCTTAAACCTAGATCTGTCCTAGCCTAAGCCTAGGGGTGCCCAAGCCTTAGGCTAGGCGAGCCCTAGCCGTAGCCTAAGCCTAGGGGTGCCCTAGCCTAAGCCTAGGGGTGCGCTAGCCTAAGCCTAGGGGTGCCCTAGCCTTAGGCTAGGGGTTCCCTAGCCTAAGCTTAGTGGTGCCCTAGTCTAAGCCTAGCGGTGCCCTAGCCTTAGGCTAGGTGAGCCCTAGCGTTAGCCTAAGCCTAGTGGTGCCTTAGCCTAAGCCTAGGGGTGCCCTAGCCTAAGCCTAGGTGTAACCTAGCCTAAGCCTAGGGCTGCCTTAGCCTAAGCCTAGGGGCGCCCTAGCCTAAGCCTAGGGGTGCCCTAGCCTTAGGCTAGGCGAACCCTAGCCTTAGCCTAAGCCTAGGGCTGCCCTAGCCTAAGCTTAGGTGTGCCCAAGCCTAAGTCTAGGGGTGCCAAGCCTAAGCCTAGGGGTGCTCTAGTCTAAGTCTAGGGGTGCCCTAGCCTAAGCCTAGGGGTGCCCTAGCCTTAGGCTAGGGAATCCCTAGCCTTAGCCTAAGCCTAGTGGTGCGCTAGCCTAAGCCTAGGGGTGCCCTAGCCTAAGCCTAGGGGTGCCCTATTCTAAACTAGGGGTGCCCAGGCCTTAGGCTAGGGGAGCCCTAGCCTTAGCCTAAGCCTATGGTTGCCCTAGCCTAAGCCTAGGAGTGCCAAGCTTAAGTCTAGGGGTGCCCTGCCTAAGCCTAGGTCTGTCCTAGCCTAAGCCTAGGGGTGCCCTAGCCTTAGGCTAGGGGAGCACTAGCCTTAGCCTAATCCTAGGGGTGCCCGAGCCTAAGCCTAGGGGTGCCCTAGCCTAAGCCTAGGGGTGCCCTAGCCTGAGCCTAGGGGTGCCGTAGCCTTAGGCGAGGGGAGCCCTAGCCTTAGTCTAGCCTAGGATTGCCCTAGCCTAAGCCTAGGGGTGCCATAGGCTGAGCCTAGGGGTGCCCTAGCCTGAGCCTACGGGTGCCCTAGCCTGAGGATAGGGGAGCCCTAGCGTTAGTCTAGCCTAGGATTGCCCTAGCCTAAGAATGGGGGAGTCATAGCCTGAGTCTAGGGGTGCACTATCCTGAGGCTAGGAGAGCCATAGCCTTATCCTAAGCCTAGGGGAGCCCTAGCTAAAGCCTAGGGGTTCCCTAACCTAAGCCTAGGGGTGCCCTAGCCTAAACCTAGGGGTGCCCTAGCCTTAGGCTACGGGAGCCCTAGCCTTTTCCTAAGCCTAGGGGTTCCCCAGCGTAAGCCAAGGGGTGCCCTAGCCTTAGGCTAGGGGAGGCCTAGCCTTACCCTAATCCTAGGGGTGCCCGAGCCTAAGCCTAGGGGTGCCCTAGCCTTAGGCAAGGGTAGCCCTAGCCTTAGAATAAGCCTACGGGTGCCCTAGCCTAAGCCTAGGGGTGCCCTAGCCTAAACCTAGGGGTGCCCTAGCCTTAGGCTAGGGGTTCACTAGCCTAATCCTAGGGGTGCCCTAGTCTAAGCCTAGGGGTGCCCTAGCCTTAGGCTAGGTGAGCCCTAGCCTTAGCCTAAGCCTAGGGGTGCCCTAGCCTAAGTCTAGGGGTGCCCTAGCCTAAGCCTAGGGGTACCCTAGCCTAAGCCTAGGGCTGCCCTAGCCTAAGCCTAGGGGTGCCCTAACCTAAGCCTAGGGGTGCCTTAGCCTTAGGCTAGGCGAGCCCTAGCCTTAGCCTAAGCCTATGGCTGCCCTAGCCTAAGAATAGGGGTGCCAAAGCCTAAGCCTAGGGGTGCCCTAGCCTAAGCCTAGGTCTGTCCTAGCCTAAGCCTAGGGGTGCCCTAGCCTTAGGCTAGGCGAGCCCTAGCCTTTGCCTAAGCTTGGGCTGCCCTAGCCTAAGCCTAGGGGTGCCCAAGCCTAAGCCTAGGGGTGCCATAGCCTAAGCCTAGGGCTGCCCTAGCCTAAGCCTAGGGGTGCCCTAGCCTTAGGCTAGTCCAGCCCTAGCCTTAGCCTAAGCCTAGGGGTGCCCTAGCCTAAGCCTAGGGGTGTCCTAGCCTAAGCCTAGGGGTGCCCTAGCCTAAGACTATGGGTGCCCAAGCCTAAGCCTAGGGGTGCCAAGCCTAAGGCTAGGGGTGCCCTAGCTTTAGCCTAGGTCTGTCCTAGCCTAAGCCTAGGGGTGCCCAAGCCTTAGGCTAGGCGAGCCCTAGCCTTAGCCTAAGCCTAGGGGTGCCCTAGCCTAAGTCTAGGGGTGCCCTAGCCTAAGCCTAGGGGTACCCTAGCCTAAGCCTAGGGGTGCCCTAACCTAAGCCTAGGGGTGCCCTAACCTAAGCCTAGGGGTGCCTTAGCCATAGGCCAAGCGAGCCCTAGCCTTGGCCTATGCCTAGGGCTGCCCTAGCCTAAGAATAGGGGTGCCCAAGCCTAAGCCTAGGGGTGCCCTAGCCTAAGCCTAGGTCTGTCCTAGCCTAAGCCTAGGGGTGCCCTAGCCTTAGGCTAGGCGAGCACTAGCCTTTGCCTAAGCCTAGGGCTGCCCTAGCCTAAGCCTAGGGGTGACCAAGCCTAAGCATAGGGGTGCCATAGCCTAAGCCTAGGGCTGCCCTAGCCTAAGCCTAGGGGTGCCCTAGCCTTAGGTTAGTCGAGCCCTAGCCTTAGCCTAAGCCTAGGGGTGCCCTAGCCTAAGCCTAGGGGTGCCCTAGCTTAAGCCTAGGGGTGCCCTAGCCTAAGACTATGGGTGCCCAAGCCTAAGCCTAGGGGTGCCAAGCCTAAGCCTAGGGGTGCCCTAGCTTAAGCCTAGGTCTGTCCTAGCCTAAGCCTAGGGGTGCCCAAGCCGTAGGCTAGGCGAGCCCTAGCCTTAGCCTAAGCCTAGGGGTGCCCTAGCCTAAGCCTAGGGGTGCGCTAGCCTAAGCCTAGGAGTGCCCTAGCCTTAGGCTAGGGGTTCCCTAGCCTAAGCCTAGTGGTGCCCTAGTCTAAGCCTAGGGGTGCCCTAGCCTTAGGCTAGGTGAGCCCTTGCGTTAGCCTAAGCTTAGTGGTGCCTTAGCCTAAGCCTAGGGGTGCCCTAGCCTAAGCCTAGGTGTACCCTAGCCTAAGCCTAGGGCTGCCTTAGCCTAAGCCTAGGGGTGGCCTAGCCTAAGCCTAGGGGTGCCCTAGCCTAAGCCTAGGGGTGCCCTAGCCTAAGCCTAGGGGTGCCCTAGCCTAAGCCTAGGGGTGCCCTAGCCTAAACCTAGGGGTGCCCTAGTCTAAGCTTAGGGGTGCCCTAGCCTTAGGCTAGGTGAGCCCTAGCCTTAGGCTAGGTGAGCCCTAACCTTAGCGTAAGCCTAGGAGTGCCCTAGCCTAAGCCTAGGGGTGCCCTAGCCTAAGCCAAGGGGTGCCCTAGCCTAAGCCTTGGGCTGCCCTAGCGTAAGCCTAGGGGTGCCCTAGCCTAAGCCTAGGGGTGCCCTTGCCTTAGGCTAGGCGAGCTCTAGCCTTAGCCTAAGCGTAGGGCTGCCCTAGCCTAAGCCTATGGGTGCCCAAGCCTAAGCCTAGGGGTGCCAAGCCTAAGCCTAGGGGTGCCCTAGCCTAAGCCTAGGGGTGACCTAGCCTAAGCCTAGGGCTGCCCTAGCCTAAGCCTTGAGCTGCCCTAGCGTAAGCCTAGAGGTGCCCTAGCCGAAGCCTTGGGCTGCCCTAGCCTAAGCCTAGGGGTGCCCTAGCTTAAGCCTAGGGGTGCCCTAGCCTAAGCCTAGGGATGCCCTAGCCTAAGCCTTGGGCTGCCCTAGCCTAAGCCTAGGGGTGCCCTAGCCTAAGCCTAGGGGTGTCTTTGCCTTAGGCTAGGCGAGCCCTAGCCTTAGCCTAAGCCTAGGGCTGCCCTAGCCTAAGCCTAGGGGTGCCCAAGCCTAAGCCTAGGGGTGCCAAGCTTAAGCCTAGGGCTGCCCTTGCCTAAGCCTAGGGGTGCCCAAGCCTAAGCCTAGGGGTGCCCTAGCCTAAGCTTAGGGGTGCCCTAGCCTAAGCCTAGGGGTGCCCAGGCCTAAGCCTAGGGGTGCCCTAGCCTAAGTCTAGGGCTGCCCTTGCCTAAGCCTAGGAGTGCCCAAGCCTAAGCCTACGGGTGCCAAGCCTAAGCCTAGGGGTGCCCTAGCCTAAGCCTAGGTCTCACCTAGCCTAAGCCTAGGGGTGCCCTAGCCTTAGGCTAGGCGAGCCCTAGCCTTAGCCTAAGCCTAGGGGTTCCCTAACCTAAGCCTAGGGGTGCCCTAGTCTAAACCTAGGGGTGCCCTAGTCTAAGCCTAGGGGTGCCCTAGTCTAAGCCTAGGGGTGGGGTAGCCTTACGCTAGGTGAGCCCTAGCTTTAGCCTAAGCCTAGGGTTGCCCTAGGCTAAGCCTAGGGCTTCCCTAGCCTAAGACCAGGGGTGCCCTAGCCTAAGCCTAGGGGTGCCCTAGCCTTAGGCTAGGGGTTCCCTAGCCTAAGCCTAGGGGTGCCCTAGTCTAAGCCTAGGGTGCCCTAGCCTTAGACTTGGTGAGCCCTAGCCTTAGCCTAAGCTTAGGGGTGCCCTATCCTAAGCCTAGGGGAGCCCTAACCTAAGCCTATGGGTGCTCTAGCCTAAGCCTAGGGCTGCCCTAGCCCAAGACTAGGGGTGCCCTAGCCTAAGCCTAGGGGTGCCCTAGCCTTAGGCTAGGCAAGCCCTAGCCTTAGCCTAAGTCTAGGGCTGCCCTAGCCTAAGCCTAGGTGTGCCCAAGCCTAAGCCTAAGGGTGCCAAGCCTAAGCCTAGGGGTACCCTAGCCTAAGCCTAGGGGTGCCCTAGTCTAAGCCTAGGGGTGCCCTAGGCTTAGGCTAGGGGATCACTAGCCTTAGAGTAAGCCTAGGGGTGCCCTAGCCTAAGCCTAGGGGTGCCCTAGCCTTAGCCTATGGGTGCCCTAGCCTAAGCCTAGGGCTACCCTAGCCTAAGCCTAGGGGTGCTCAAGCCTAAGCCTAGGTGTGCGCTAGCCTTAGGCTAAGCGAGCCCTAGCCTTAGCCTAAGCCTTGGGCTGCCCTAGTTTAAGCCTAGGGGTGCCCAAGCCTAAGCCTAGGGGTGCCCTAGCCTAAGCCTAGGGGTGCCCTAGCCTAAGCCTAGTGGTGCCTTAGCCTAAGCCTAGGGGTGCCCTAGCCTAAGCCTAGGGGTGCCCTAGCCTAAGCCTAGGGGTGCCTTAGCGTAAGCCTAGGAGTCCCCTAGCCTTAGCCTAAGCCGAGGGCTGCCCTAGCCTAAGCATATGGGTGCCCTAGCCTAAGCCTAGGGGTGCCCTAGCCTTAGGCTAGGGGAGCACTAGCCTTAGCCTAATCTAAGGGTGCCCGAGCCTAAGCCTAGGGGTGCCCTAGCCTAAGCCTAGGGGTGCCCTAGCCTGAGCCTAGGGGTGCCGTAGCCTTAGGCGAGGGGAGCCCTAGCCTTAGTCTAGCCTAGGATGGACCTAGCCTAAGACTAGGGGTGCCATAGGCTGAGCCTAGGGGTACCCTAGCCTGAGCCTACGGGTGCCCTAGCCTGAGGATAGGGGAGCCCTAGCGTTAGTCTAGCCTAGGATGCCCTAGCCTAAGAATGGGGGAGTCATAGCCTGAGTCTAGGGGTGCACTATCCTGAGGCTAGGGGAGCCATAGCCTTATCCTAAGCCTAGGGGAGCCCTAGCTAAAGCATAGGGGTTCGGTATCCTAAGCCTAGGGGTGCCCTAGCCTAAACCTAGGGGTGCCCTAGCCTTAGGCTACGGGAGCCCTAGCCTTTTCCTAAGCCTAGGGGTTCCCCAGCGTAAGCCAAGGGGTGCCCTAGCCTTAGGCTAGGGGAGGCCAAGCCTTAGCCTAATCCTAGGGGTGCCCGAGCCTAAGCCTAGGGGTGCCCTAGCCTTAGGCTAGGGTAGCCCTAGCCTTAGAATAAGCCTACGGGTGCCCTAGCCTAAGCCTAGGGGTGCCCTAGCCTAAGCCTAGGGGTGCCCTAGCCTTAGGCTAGGGGAACCCTAGCCTTAGCCTAAGCCTACGGGTGCCCTAGCCTCAGCCTAAGCCTAGGAGTGCCCTAGCCTAAGCCTAGTGGTGCCCTAGCCTAAGCCTAGGGGTGCCCTTGCCTTAGGCTAGGGGAGCCCTAGCCTTAGCCTAAGCCCAGGGGTGCCCTAGCCTAAACCTAGGGGTGCCCTAGCCTTAGGCTAGGGGTTCACTAGCCTAATCCTAGGGGTGCCCTAGTCTAAGCCTAGGGGTGCCCTAGCCTTAGGATAGGTGAGCCCTAGCCTTAGCCTAAGCCTAGGGGTGCCCTAGCCTAAGTCTAGGGGTGCCCTAGCCTAAGACTAGGGGTACCCTAGCCTAAGCCTAGGGCTGCCCTAGCCTAAGCCTAGGGGTGCCCTAACCTAAGCCTAGGGGTGCCTTAGCCTTAGGCTAGGCGAGCCCTAGCCTTAGCCTAAGCCTAGGGCTGCCCTAGCCTAAGAATAGGGGTGCCCAAGCCTAAGCCTAGGGGTGCCCTAGCCTAAGCCTATGTCTGTCCTAGCCTAAGCCTAGGGGTGCCCTAGCCTTAGGCTAGGCGAGCCCTAGCCTTTGCCTAAGCCTAGGGCTGCCCTAGCCTAAGCCTAGGGGTGCACAAGCCTAAGCCTAGGGGTGCCATAGCCTAAGCCTAGGGCTGCCCAAGCCTAAGCCTAGGGGTGCCCTAGCCTTAGGCTAGTCGAGCCCTAGCCTTAGCCTAAGCCTAGGGGTGCCCTAGCATAAGCCTAGGGGTGCCCTAGCCTAAGCCTAGGGGTCCCCTAGCCTAAGACTATGGGTGCCCAAGCCTAAGCCTAGGGGTGCCAAGCCTAAGCCTAGGGGTGCCCTAGCTTAAACCTAGGTCTGTCCTAGCCTAAGCCTAGGGGTGCCCAAGCCTTAGGCTAGGCGAGCCCTAGCCGTAGCCTAAGCCTAGGGGTGCCCTAGCCTAAGCCTAGGGGTGCGCTAGCCTAAGCCTAGGGGTGCCCTAGCCTTAGGCTAGGGGTGCCCTAGCCTAAGCCTAGTGGTGCCCTAGTCTAAGCCTAGCGGTGCCCTAGCCTTAGGCTAGGTGAGCCCTAGCGTTAGCCTAAGCCTAGTGGTGCCTTAGCCTAAGCCTAGGGGTGCCCTAGCCTAAGCCTAGGTGTAACCTAGCCTAAGCCTAGGGCTGCCTTAGCCTAAGCCTAGGGGCGCCCTAGCCTAAGCCTAGGGGTGCCCTAGCCTTAGGCTAGGCGAACCCTAGCCTTAGCCTAAGCCTAGGGCTGCCCTAGCCTAAGCTTAGGTGTGCCCAAGCCTAAGCCTAGGGGTGCCAAGCCTAAGCCTAGGGGTGCCCTAGTCTAAGTCTAGGGGTGCCCTAGCCTAAGCCTAGGGGTGCCCTAGCCTTAGGCTAGGGAATCCCTAGCCTTAGCCTAAGCCTAGGGGTGCGCTAGCCTAAGCCTAGGGGTGCCCTAGCCTAAGCCTAGGGGTGCCCTATTCTAAGACTAGGGGTGTCCAGGCCTTAGGCTAGGGGAGCCCCAGCCTTAGCCTAAGCCTATGGTTGCCCTAGCCTACGCCTAGGAGTGCCAAGCTTAAGTCTAGGGGTGCCCTGCCTAAGCCTAGGTCTGTCCTAGCCTAAGCCTAGGGGGGCCCTAGCCTTAGGCTAGGGGAGCACTAGCCTTAGCCTAATCCTAGGGGTGCCCGAGCCTAAGCCTAGGGGTGCCCTAGCCTAAGCCTAGGGGTGCCCTAGCCTGAGCCTAGGGGTGCCGTAGCCGTAGGCGAGGGGAGCCCTAGCTTTAGTCTAGCCTAGGATTGCCCTAGCCTAAGCCTAGGGGTGCCATAGGCTGAGCCTAGGGATGCCCTAGCCTGAGCCTACGGGTGCCCTAGCCTGAGGATAGGGGAGCCCTAGCGTTAGTCTAGCCTAGGATTGCCCTAGCCTAAGAATGGGGGAGTCATAGCCTGAGTCTAGGGGTGCACTATCCTGAGGCTAGGGGAGCCATAGCCTTATCCTAAGCCTAGGGGAGCCCTAGCTAAAGCCTAGGGGTTCCCTAACCTAAGCCTAGGGGTGCCCTAGCCTAAACCTAGGGGTGCTCTAGCCTTAGGCTACGGGAGCCCGAGCTTTTTCCTAAGCCTAGGGGTTCCCCAGCGTAAGCCAAGGGGTGCCCTAGCCTTAGGCTAGGGGAGGCCTAGCCTTACCCTAATCCTAGGGCTGCCCGAGCCTAAGCCTAGGGGTGCCCTAGCCTTAGGCTAGGGTAGCCCTAGCCTTAGAATAAGCCTACGGGTGCCCTAGCCTAAGCCTAGGGGTGCTCTAGCCTAAACCTAGGGGTGCCCTAGTCTAAGACTAGGGGTGCCCTAGCCTTAGGCTAGGTGAGCCCTAGCCTTAGCCTAAGCCTAGGGGTGCCCTAGCCTAAGTCTAGGGGTGCCCTAGCCTAAGCCTAGGGGTGCCCTAGCCTTAGGCTAGTCGAGCCCTAGCCTTAGCCTAAGCCTAGGGGTGCCCTAGCCTAAGCCTAGGGGTGTTCTAGCCTAAGCCTAGGGGTTCCCTAGCCTAAGACTATGGGTGCCCAAGCCTAAGCCTAGGGGTGCCAAGACTAAGCCTAGGGGTGCCCTAGCTTAAGCCTAGGTCTGTCCTAGCCTAAGCCTAGGGGTGCCCAAGCCTTAGGCTAGGCGAGCCCTAGCCTTAGCCTAAGCCTAGGGGTTCCCTAGCCTAAGCCTAGTGGTGCCCTAGTCTAAGCCTAGGGGTGCCCTAGCCTTAGGCTAGGTGAGCCCTAGCGTTAGCCTAAGCCTAGTGGTGCCTTAGCCTAAGCCTAGGGGTGCCCTAGCCTAAGCCTAGGTGTACCCTAGCCTAAGCCTAGGGCTGCCTTAGCCTAAGCCTAGGGGTGCCCTAGCCTAAGCCTAGGGGTGCCCTAGCCTTAGGCTAGGCGAGCCCTAGCCTTAGCCTAAGCCTAGGGCTGCCCTAGCCTAAGCCTAGGAGTGCCAAGCTTAAGCCTAGGGGTGCCCTAGCCTAAGCCTAGGTCGGTCCTTGCCTAAGCCTAGAGTTGCCCTAGCCTTAGGCTAGGGGAGCACTAGCCTTAGCCTAATCCTAGGGTGCCCGAGCCTAAGCCTAGGGGTGCCCTAGACTAAGCCTAGAGGTGCCCTAGCCTGAGCCTAGGGGTGCCGTAGCCTTAGGCGAGGGGAGCCCTAGCCTTAGTCTAGCCTAGGATTGCCCTAGCCTAAGCCTAGGGGTGCCATAGGCTGAGCCTAGGGGTGCCCTAGCCTGAGCCTACGGGTGCCCTAGCCTGAGGATAGGGGAGCCCTAGCGTTAGTCTAGCCTAGGATTGCCCTAGCCTAAGAATGGGGGAGTCATAGCCTGAGTCTAGGGGTGCACTATCCTGAGGCTAGGGGAGCCATAGCCTTATCCTAAGCCTAGGGGAGCCCTAGCTAAAGCCTAGGGGTTCCCTAGCCTAAGCCTAGGGGTGCCCTAGCCTAAACCTAGGGGTGCCCTAGCCTTAGGCTACGGGAGCCCTAGCCTTTTCCTAAGCCTAGGGGTTCCCCAGTGTAAGCCAAGGGGTGCCCTAGCCTTAGGCTAGGGGAGGCCTAGCCTTAGCCTAATCCTAGGGGTGCCCGAGCCTAAGCCTAGGGGTGCCCTAGCCTTAGGCTAGGGTAGCCCTAGCCTTAGCCTAATCCTACGGGTGCCCTAGCCTAAGCCTAGGGGTGCCCTAGCCTAAGCCTAGGGTGCCCTAGCCTTAGGCTAGGGGAGCCCTAGCCTTAGCCTAAGCCTACGGGTGCCCTAGCCTTAGCTTAAGCCTAGGAGTGCCCTAGCCTAAGCCTAGGGGTGCCCTAGCCTAAGCCTAGGGGTGCCCTTGCCTTAGGCTAGGGGAGCCCTAGCCATAGCCTAAGCCCAGGGGTGCCCTAGCCTAAACCTAGGGGTGCCCAAGCCTTAAGCTAGGGGTTCACTAGCCTAATCCTAGGGGTGCCCTAGTCTAAGCCTAGGGGTGCCCTAGCCTTAGGCTAGGTGAGCCCTAGCCTTAGCCTAAGCCTAGGGGTGCCCTAGCCTAAGTCTAGGGGTGCCCTAGCCTAAGACTAGGGGTACCCTAGCCTAAGTCTAGGGCTGCCCTAGCCTAAGCCTAGGGGTGCCCTAACCTAAGCCTAGGGGTGCCCTAACCTAAGCCTAGGGGTGCCTTAGCCATAGGCCAAGCGAGCCCTAGCCTTGGCCTATGCCTAGGGCTGCCCTAGCCTAAGAATAGGGGTGCCCAAGCCTAAGCCTAGGGGTGCCCTAGCCTAAGCCTAGGTCTGTCCTAGCCTAAGCATAGGGGTGCCCTAGCCTTAGGCTAGGCGAGCACTAGCCTTTGCCTAAGCCTAGGGCTGCCCTAGCCTAAGCCTAGGGGTGACCAAGCCTAAGCATAGGGGTGCCATAGCCTAAGCCTAGGGCTGCCCTAGCCTAAGCCTAGGGGTGCCCTAGCCTTAGGTTAGTCGAGCCCTAGCCTTAGCCTAAGCCTAGGGGTGCCCTAGCCTAAGCCTAGGGGTGCCCTAGCTTAAGCCTAGGGGTGCCCTAGCCTAAGACTATGGGTGCCCAAGCCTAAGCCTAGGGGTGCCAAGCCTAAGCCTAGGGGTGCCCTAGCTTAAGCCTAGGTCTGTCCTAGCCTAAGCCTAGGGGTGCCCAAGCCGTAGGCTAGGCGAGCCCTAGCCTTAGCCTAAGCCTAGGGGTGCCCTAGCCTAAGCCTAGGGGTGCGCTAGCCTAAGCCTAGGAGTGCCCTAGCCTTAGGCTAGGGGTTCCCTAGCCTAAGCCTAGTGGTGCCCTAGTCTAAGCCTAGGGGTGCCCAAGCCTTAGGCTAGGTGAGCCCTTGCGTTAGCCTAAGCTTAGTGGTGCCTTAGCCTAAGCCTAGGGGTGCCCTAGCCTAAGCCTAGGTGTACCCTAGCCTAAGCCTAGGGCTGCCTTAGCCTAAGCCTAGGGGTGGCCTAGCCTAAGCCTAGGGGTGCCTTAGCCTAAGCCTAGGGGTGCCCTAGCCTAAGCCTAGGGGTGCCCTAGCCTAAGCCTAGGGGTGCCCTAGCCTAAACCTAGGGGTGCCCTAGTCTAAGCCTAGGGGTGCCCTAGCCTTAGGCTAGGTGAGCCCTAGCCTTAGGCTAGGTGAGCCCTAACCTTAGCGTAAGCCTAGGAGTGCCCTAGCCTAAGCCTAGGGGTGCCCTAGCCTAAGCCAAGGGGTGCCCTAGCCTAAGCCTTGGGCTGCCCTAGCGTAAGCCTAGGGGTGCCCTAGCCTAAGCCTAGGGGTGCCCTTGCCTTAGGCTAGGCGAGCTCTAGCCTTAGCCTAAGCGTAGGGCTGCCCTAGCCTAAGCCTATGGGTGCCCAAGCCTAAGCCTAGGGGTGCCAAGCCTAAGCCTAGGGGTGCCCTAGCCTAAGCCTAGGGGTGACCTAGCCTAAGCCTAGGGCTGCCCTAGCCTAAGCCTTGAGCTGCCCTAGCGTAAGCCTAGAGGTGCCCTAGCCGAAGCCTTGGGCTTCCCTAGCCTAAGCCTAGGGGTGCCCTAGCTTAAGCCTAGGGGTGCCCTAGCCTAAGCCTAGGGATGCCCTAGCCTAAGCCTTGGGCTGCCCTAGCCTAAGCCTAGGGGTGCCCTAGCCTAAGCCTAGGGGTGTCTTTGCCTTAGGCTAGGCGAGCCCTAGCCTTAGCCTAAGCCTAGGGCTGCCCTAGCCTAAGCCTAGGGGTGCCCAAGCCTAAGCCTAGGGGTGCCAAGCTTAAGCCTAGGGCTGCCCTTGCCTAAGCCTAGGGGTGCCCAAGCCTAAGCCTAGGGGTGCCCTAGCCTAAGCTTAGGGGTGCCCTAGCCTAAGCCTAGGGGTGCCCAGGCCTAAGCCTAGGGGTGCCCTAGCCTAAGTCTAGGGCTGCCCTTGCCTAAGCCTAGGAGTGCCCAAGCCTAAGCCTACGGGTGCCAAGCCTAAGCCTAGGGGTGCCCTAGCCTAAGCCTAGGTCTCACCTAGCCTAAGCCTAGGGGTGCCCTAGCCTTAGGCTAGGCGAGCCCTAGCCTTAGCCTAAGCCTAGGGGTTCCCTAACCTAAGCCTAGGGGTGCCCTAGTCTAAACCTAGGGGTGCCCTAGTCTAAGCCTAGGGGTGCCCTAGTCTAAGCCTAGGGGTGGGGTAGCCTTACGCTAGGTGAGCCCTAGCTTTAGCCTAAGCCTAGGGTTGCCCTAGGCTAAGCCTAGGGCTTCCCTAGCCTAAGACCAGGGGTGCCCTAGCCTAAGCCTAGGGGTGCCCTAGCCTTAGGCTAGGGGTTCCCTAGCCTAAGCCTAGGGGTGCCCTAGTCTAAGCCTAGGGTGCCCTAGCCTTAGACTTGGTGAGCCCTAGCCTTAGCCTAAGCTTAGGGGTGCCCTATCCTAAGCCTAGGGGAGCCCTAACCTAAGCCTATGGGTGCTCTAGCCTAAGCCTAGGGCTGCCCTAGCCCAAGACTAGGGGTGCCCTAGCCTTAGCCTAGGGGTGCCCTAGCCTTAGGCTAGGCAAGCCCTAGCCTTAGCCTAAGTCTAGGGCTGCCCTAGCCTAAGCCTAGGTGTGCCCAAGCCTAAGCCTAAGGGTGCCAAGCCTAAGCCTAGGGGTACCCTAGCCTAAGCCTAGGGGTGCCCTAGTCTAAGCCTAGGGGTGCCCTAGGCTTAGGCTAGGGGATCACTAGCCTTAGAGTAAGCCTAGGGGTGCCCTAGCCTAAGCCTAGGGGTGCCCTAGCCTTAGCCTATGGGTGCCCTAGCCTAAGCCTAGGGCTACCCTAGCCTAAGCCTAGGGGTGCTCAAGCCTAAGCCTAGGTGTGCGCTAGCCTTAGGCTAAGCGAGCCCTAGCCTTAGCCTAAGCCTTGGGCTGCCCTAGTTTAAGCCTAGGGGTGCCCAAGCCTAAGCCTAGGGGTGCCCTAGCCTAAGCCTAGGGGTGCCCTAGCCTAAGCCTAGTGGTGCCTTAGCCTAAGCCTAGGGGTGCCCTAGCCTAAGCCTAGGGGTGCCCTAGCCTAAGCCTAGGGGTGCCTTAGCGTAAGCCTAGGAGTCCCCTAGCCTTAGCCTAAGCCGAGGGCTGCCCTAGCCTAAGCATATGGGTGCCCTAGCCTAAGCCTAGGGGTGCCCTAGCCTTAGGCTAGGGGAGCACTAGCCTTAGCCTAATCTAAGGGTGCCCGAGCCTAAGCCTAGGGGTGCCCTAGCCTAAGCCTAGGGGTGCCCTAGCCTGAGCCTAGGGGTGCCGTAGCCTTAGGCGAGGGGAGCCCTAGCCTTAGTCTAGCCTAGGATGGACCTAGCCTAAGACTAGGGGTGCCATAGGCTGAGCCTAGGGGTACCCTAGCCTGAGCCTACGGGTGCCCTAGCCTGAGGATAGGGGAGCCCTAGCGTTAGTCTAGCCTAGGATGCCCTAGCCTAAGAATGGGGGAGTCATAGCCTGAGTCTAGGGGTGCACTATCCTGAGGCTAGGGGAGCCATAGCCTTATCCTAAGCCTAGGGGAGCCCTAGCTAAAGCATAGGGGTTCGGTATCCTAAGCCTAGGGGTGCCCTAGCCTAAACCTAGGGGTGCCCTAGCCTTAGGCTACGGGAGCCCTAGCCTTTTCCTAAGCCTAGGGGTTCCCCAGCGTAAGCCAAGGGGTGCCCTAGCCTTAGGCTAGGGGAGGCCAAGCCTTAGCCTAATCCTAGGGGTGCCCGAGCCTAAGCCTAGGGGTGCCCTAGCCTTAGGCTAGGGTAGCCCTAGCCTTAGAATAAGCCTACGGGTGCCCTAGCCTAAGCCTAGGGGTGCCCTAGCCTAAGCCTAGGGGTGCCCTAGCCTTAGGCTAGGGGAACCCTAGCCTTAGCCTAAGCCTACGGGTGCCCTAGCCTCAGCCTAAGCCTAGGAGTGCCCTAGCCTAAGCCTAGTGGTGCCCTAGCCTAAGCCTAGGGGTGCCCTTGCCTTAGGCTAGGGGAGCCCTAGCCTTAGCCTAAGCCCAGGGGTGCCCTAGCCTAAACCTAGGGGTGCCCTAGCCTTAGGCTAGGGGTTCACTAGCCTAATCCTAGGGGTGCCCTAGTCTAAGCCTAGGGGTGCCCTAGCCTTAGGATAGGTGAGCCCTAGCCTTAGCCTAAGCCTAGGGGTGCCCTAGCCTAAGTCTAGGGGTGCCCTAGCCTAAGACTAGGGGTACCCTAGCCTAAGCCTAGGGCTGCCCTAGCCTAAGCCTAGGGGTGCCCTAACCTAAGCCTAGGGGTGCCTTAGCCTTAGGCTAGGCGAGCCCTAGCCTTAGCCTAAGCCTAGGGCTGCCCTAGCCTAAGAATAGGGGTGCCCAAGCCTAAGCCTAGGGGTGCCCTAGCCTAAGCCTATGTCTGTCCTAGCCTAAGCCTAGGGGTGCCCTAGCCTTAGGCTAGGCGAGCCCTAGCCTTTGCCTAAGCCTAGGGCTGCCCTAGCCTAAGCCTAGGGGTGCACAAGCCTAAGCCTAGGGGTGCCATAGCCTAAGCCTAGGGCTGCCCAAGCCTAAGCCTAGGGGTGCCCTAGCCTTAGGCTAGTCGAGCCCTAGCCTTAGCCTAAGCCTAGGGGTGCCCTAGCATAAGCCTAGGGGTGCCCTAGCCTAAGCCTAGGGGTCCCCTAGCCTAAGACTATGGGTGCCCAAGCCTAAGCCTAGGGGTGCCAAGCCTAAGCCAAGGGGTGCCCTAGCTTAAACCTAGGTCTGTCCTAGCCTAAGCCTAGGGGTGCCCAAGCCTTAGGCTAGGCGAGCCCTAGCCGTAGCCTAAGCCTAGGGGTGCCCTAGCCTAAGCCTAGGGGTGCGCTAGCCTAAGCCTAGGGGTGCCCTAGCCTTAGGCTAGGGGTGCCCTAGCCTAAGCCTCGTGGTGCCCTAGTCTAAGCCTAGCGGTGCCCTAGCCTTAGGCTAGGTGAGCCCTAGCGTTAGCCTAAGCCTAGTGGTGCCTTAGCCTAAGCCTAGGGGTGCCCTAGCCTAAGCCTAGGTGTAACCTAGCCTAAGC